>NW_028152051.1:0-195407 GCF_964638095.1 Poromitra crassiceps
TTTTGGATTTTTTTTTTTTTTTCAAAATCAGACTTGACACCAGAGAGGCTGGAATACCGCACTGAGTCAATGCGGTCTTAGCCTCTCTGCGTGTCAACACTCTCTGTCTGATTTTGGATTTTTTTTTTTTTTTTCTCCAAAATCAGACTTGACACCAGAGAGGCTGAATACCGCACTGAGTCAATGCGGTCTTAGCCTCTCTGGTCTCAACACTCTTTGATTTTGGATTTTTTTTTTTTTTTTCACCAAAATCAGACTTGACACCAGAGAGGCTGAATACCGCACTGAGTCAATGCGGTCTTAGCCTCTCTGGTGTCAACACTCTGTCTGATTTTGGATTTTTTTTTTTTTTTCCAAAATCAGACTTGACACCAGAGAGGCTGAATACCGCACTGAGTCAATGCGGTCTTAGCCTCTCTGGTGTCAACACTCTGTCTGATTTTGGATTTTTTTTTTTTTTTCCAAAATCAGACTTGACACCAGAGAGGCTGAATACCGCACTGAGTCAATGCGGTCTTAGCCTCTCTGGTCTCAACACTCTGTCTGATTTTGGATTTTTTTTTTTTTTTTTTTTTTCCAAAATCCAGACTTGACACCAGAGAGGCTGAATACCGCACTGAGTCAATGCGGTCTTAGCCTCTCTGGTGTCAACACTCTGCTGATTTTGGATTTTGGATTTTTTTTTTTTTTCCAAAATCAGACTTGACACCAGAGAGGCTGAATACCGCCCTGAGTCAATGCGGTCTTAGCCTCTCTGGTGTCAACACTCTGTCTGAATTTGGATTTTCTTTTCTTTTTTTTTTCCAAAATCAGACTTGACACCAGAGAGGCTGAATACCGCACTGAGTCAATGCGGTCTTAGCCTCTCTGTGTCAACACTCTGTCTGATTTTTGGATTTTTTTTTTTTTTTTTCCAAAATCAGACTTGACACCAGAGAGGCTGAATACCGCACTGAGTCAATGCGGTCTTAGCCTCTCTGGTCCTCAGCACTCTGTCTGATTTTGGATTTTTTTATTTTTTTTTCCAAAATCAGACTTGACACCAGAGAGGCTGAATACCGCACTGAGTCAATGCGGTCTTAGCCTCTCTGTCTCAACACTCTGTCTGATTTTGGATTTTTTTTTTTTTCCCCCCCAAAATTTCCCCCCCCAAAATCAGACTTGACACCAGAGAGGCTGAATACCGCACTGAGTCAATGCGGTCTTAGCCTCTCTGGTGTCAACACTCTGTCTGATTTTGGATTTTTTTTTTTTTTCTCCAAAATCAGACTTGACACCAGAGAGGCTGAATACCGCACTGAGTCAATGCGGTCTTAGCCTCTCTGGTGTCAACACTCTGTATGATTTTGGATTTTTTTTTTTTTTTCCAAAATCAGACTTGACACCAGAGAGGCTGAATACCGCACTGAGTCAATGCGGTCTTAGCCTCTCTGGTGTCAACAGTCTGTCTGATTTTGGATTTTTTTTTCTTTTTCTCCAAAATCAGACTTGACACCAGAGAGGCTGAATACCGCACTGAGTCAATGCGGTCTTAGCCTCTCTGGTCTCAACACTCTGTCTGATTTTGGATTTTTTTTTTTTTTCTCCAAAATCAGACTTGACACCAGAGAGGCTGAATACCGCACTGAGTCAATGCGGTCTTAGCCTCTCTGGTCTCAACACTCTGTCTGATTTTGGATTTTTTTTTTTTTTTCCAAAATCAGACTTGACACCAGAGAGGCTGAATACCGCACTGAGTCAATGCGGTCTTAGCCTCTCTGGTGTCAACACTCTGTCTGATTTTGGATTTTTTTTTTTTTTCCAAAATCAGACTTGACACCAGAGAGGCTGAATACCGCACTGAGTCAATGCGGTCTTAGCCTCTCTGGTGTCAACACTCTGTCTGATTTTGGATTTTTTTTTTTTTTGCTCCAAAATCAGACTTGACACCAGAGAGGCTGAATACCGCACTGAGTCAATGCGGTCTTAGCCTCTCTGGTCTCAACACTCTGTCTGATTTTGGATTTTTTTTTTTTTTTCCAAAATCAGACTTGACACCAGAGAGGCTGAATACCGCACTGAGTCAATGCGGTCTTAGCCTCTCTGGTGTCAACACTCTGTCTGATTTTGGATTTTTTTTTTTTTTCCAAAATCAGACTTGACACCAGAGAGGCTGAATACCGCACTGAGTCAATGCGGTCTTAGCCTCTCTGGTGTCAACACTCTGTCTGATTTTGGATTTTTTTTTTTTTCTCTCCAAAATCAGACTTGACACCAGAGAGGCTGAATACCGCACTGAGTCAATGCGGTCTTAGCCTCTCTGGTGTCAACACTCTGTCTGATTTTGGATTTTTTTTTTTTTTTTTTCCAAAATCAGACTTGACACCAGAGAGGCTGAATACCGCACTGAGTCAATGCGGTCTTAGCCTCTCTGGTCTCAGCACTCTGTCTGATTTTGGATTTTTTATTTTTTTTTCCAAAATCAGACTTGACACCAGAGAGGCTGAATACCGCACTGAGTCAATGCGGTCTTAGCCTCTCTGGTCTCAACACTCTGTCTGATTTTTGATTTTTTTTTTTTCCCCCCAAAATCAGACTTGACACCAGAGAGGCTGAATACCGCACTGAGTCAATGCGGTCTTAGCCTCTCTGGTGTCAACACTCTGTCTGATTTTGGATTTTTTTTTTTTTTCTCCAAAATCAGACTTGACACCAGAGAGGCTGAATACCGCACTGAGTCAATGCGGTCTTAGCCTCTCTGGTGTCAACACTCTGTATGATTTTGGATTTTTTTTTTTTTTTCCAAAATCAGACTTGACACCAGAGAGGCTGAATACCGCACTGAGTCAATGCGGTCTTAGCCTCTCTGGTGTCAACAGTCTGTCTGATTTTGGATTTTTTTTTCTTTTTCTCCAAAATCAGACTTGACACCAGAGAGGCTGAATACCGCACTGAGTCAATGCGGTCTTAGCCTCTCTGGTCTCAACACTCTGTCTGATTTTGGATTTTTTTTTTTTTTTCCAAAATCAGACTTGACACCAGAGAGGCTGAATACCGCACTGAGTCAATGCGGTCTTAGCCTCTCTGGTGTCAACACTCTGTCTGATTTTGGATTTTTTTTTTTTTCCAAAATCAGACTTGACACCAGAGAGGCTGAATACCGCACTGAGTCAATGCGGTCTTAGCCTCTCTGGTCTCAACACTCTGTCTGATTTTGGATTTTTTTTTTTTTTTCTCCAAAATCAGACTTGACACCAGAGAGGCTGAATACCGCACTGAGTCAATGCGGTCTTAGCCTCTCTGGTCTCAACACTCTGTCTGATTTTGGATTTTTTTTTTTTTTTCCAAAATCAGACTTGACACCAGAGAGGCTGAATACCGCACTGAGTCAATGCGGTCTTAGCCTCTCTGGTGTCAACACTCTGTCTGATTTTGGATTTTTTTTTTTTTTTCCAAAATCAGACTTGACACCAGAGAGGCTGAATACCGCACTGAGTCAATGCGGTCTTAGCCTCTCTGGTGTCAACACTCTGTCTGATTTTGGATTTTTTTTTTTTTTGCTCCAAAATCAGACTTGACACCAGAGAGGCTGAATACCGCACTGAGTCAATGCGGTCTTAGCCTCTCTGGTCTCAACACTCTGTCTGATTTTGGATTTTTTTTTTTTTTTCCAAAATCAGACTTGACACCAGAGAGGCTGAATACCGCACTGAGTCAATGCGGTCTTAGCCTCTCTGGTGTCAACACTCTGTCTGATTTTGGATTTTTTTTTTTTTTTCCAAAATCAGACTTGACACCAGAGAGGCTGAATACCGCACTGAGTCAATGCGGTCTTAGCCTCTCTGGTGTCAACACTCTGTCTGATTTTGGATTTTTTTTTTTTTTTCTCCAAAATCAGACTTGACACCAGAGAGGCTGAATACCGCACTGAGTCAATGCGGTCTTAGCCTCTCTGGTCTCAACACTCTGTCTGATTTTGGATTTTTTTTTTTTTTTCCAAAATCAGACTTGACACCAGAGAGGCTGAATACCGCACTGAGTCAATGCGGTCTTAGCCTCTCTGGTGTCAACACTCTGTCTGATTTTGGATTTTTTTTTTTTTTCCAAAATCAGACTTGACACCAGAGAGGCTGAATACCGCACTGAGTCAATGCGGTCTTAGCCTCTCTGGTGTCAACACTCTGTCTGATTTTGGATTTTTTTTTTTTTTTTTTTTTCCAAAATCAGACTTGACACCAGAGAGGCTGAATACCGCACTGAGTCAATGCGGTCTTAGCCTCTCTGGTGTCAACACTCTGTCTGATTTTGGATTTTGGATTTTTTTTTTTTCCAAAATCAGACTTGACACCAGAGAGGCTGAATACCGCCCTGAGTCAATGCGGTCTTAGCCTCTCTGGTGTCAACACTCTGTCTGAATTTGGATTTTCTTTTCTTTTTTTTTCCAAAATCAGACTTGACACCAGAGAGGCTGAATACCGCACTGAGTCAATGCGGTCTTAGCCTCTCTGGTGTCAACACTCTGTCTGATTTTGGATTTTTTTTTTTTTTTTTTCCAAAATCAGACTTGACACCAGAGAGGCTGAATACCGCACTGAGTCAATGCGGTCTTAGCCTCTCTGGTCTCAACACTCTGTCTGATTTTGGATTTTTTTTTTTTTTTTTCCCAAAATCAGACTTGACACCAGAGAGGCTGAATACCGCACTGAGTCAATGCGGTCTTAGCCTCTCTGGTGTCAACACTCTGTCTGATTTTGGATTTTTTTTTTTTTTTTCCAAAATCAGACTTGACACCAGAGAGGCTGAATACCGCACTGAGTCAATGCGGTCTTAGCCTCTCTGGTCTCAACACTCTGTCTGATTTTGGATTTTTTTTTTTCCCCCCCCCAAAATCAGACTTGACACCAGAGAGGCTGAATACCGCACTGAGTCAATGCGGTCTTAGCCTCTCTGGTGTCAACACTCTGTCTGATTTTGGATTTTTTTTTTTTTTCTCCAAAATCAGACTTGACACCAGAGAGGCTGAATACCGCACTGAGTCAATGCGGTCTTAGCTTCTCTGGTCTCAACACTCTGTCTGATTTTGGATTTTTTTTTTTTTTTCCAAAATCAGACTTGACACCAGAGAGGCTGAATACCGCACTGAGTCAATGCGGTCTTAGCCTCTCTGGTGTCAACACTCTGTCTGATTTTGGATTTTTTTTTTTTTTCCAAAATCAGACTTGACACCAGAGAGGCTGAATACCGCACTGAGTCAATGCGGTCTTAGCCTCTCTGGTGTCAACAGTCTGTCTGATTTTGGATTTTTTTTTCTTTTTCTCCAAAATCAGACTTGACACCAGAGAGGCTGAATACCGCACTGAGTCAATGCGGTCTTAGCCTCTCTGGTCTCAACACTCTGTCTGATTTTGGATTTTTTTTTTTTTTTCCAAAATCAGACTTGACACCAGAGAGGCTGAATACCGCACTGAGTCAATGCGGTCTTAGCCTCTCTGGTGTCAACACTCTGTCTGATTTTGGATTTTTTTTTCTTTTTTCTCCAAAATCAGACTTGACACCAGAGAGGCTGAATACCGCACTGAGTCAATGCGGTCTTAGCCTCTCTGGTCTCAACACTCTGTCTGATTTTGGATTTTTTTTTTTTTTTCCAAAATCAGACTTGACACCAGAGAGGCTGAATACCGCACTGAGTCAATGCGGTCTTAGCCTCTCTGGTGTCAACACTCTGTCTGATTTTGGATTTTTTTTTTTTTTTCCAAAATCAGACTTGACACCAGAGAGGCTGAATACCGCACTGAGTCAATGCGGTCTTAGCCTCTCTGGTGTCAACACTCTGTCTGATTTTGGATTTTTTTTTTCTTTTTCTCCAAAATCAGACTTGACACCAGAGAGGCTGAATACCGCACTGAGTCAATGCGGTCTTAGCCTCTCTGGTGTCAACACTCTGTCTGATTTTGGATTTTTTTTTTTTTTCCAAAATCAGACTTGACACCAGAGAGGCTGAATACCGCACTGAGTCAATGCGGTCTTAGCCTCTCTGGTGTCAACACTCTGTCTGATTTTGGATTTTTTTTTTTTTCCAAAATCAGACTTGACACCAGAGAGGCTGAATACCGCACTGAGTCAATGCGGTCTTAGCCTCTCTGGTCTCAACACTCTGTCTGATTTTGGATTTTTTTTTTTTTTGCTCCAAAATCAGACTTGACACCAGAGAGGCTGAATACCGCACTGAGTCAATGCGGTCTTAGCCTCTCTGGTCTCAACACTCTGTCTGATTTTGGATTTTTTTTTTTTTTTCCAAAATCAGACTTGACACCAGAGAGGCTGAATACCGCACTGAGTCAATGCGGTCTTAGCCTCTCTGGTGTCAACACTCTGTCTGATTTTGGATTTTTTTTTTTTTTTCCAAAATCAGACTTGACACCAGAGAGGCTGAATACCGCACTGAGTCAATGCGGTCTTAGCCTCTCTGGTGTCAACACTCTGTCTGATTTTGGATTTTTTTTTTTTTTTCTCCAAAATCAGACTTGACACCAGAGAGGCTGAATACCGCACTGAGTCAATGCGGTCTTAGCCTCTCTGGTCTCAACACTCTGTCTGATTTTGGATTTTTTTTTTTTTTTCCAAAATCAGACTTGACACCAGAGAGGCTGAATACCGCACTGAGTCAATGCGGTCTTAGCCTCTCTGGTGTCAACACTCTGTCTGATTTTGGATTTTTTTTTTTTTTCCAAAATCAGACTTGACACCAGAGAGGCTGAATACCGCACTGAGTCAATGCGGTCTTAGCCTCTCTGGTGTCAACACTCTGTCTGATTTTGGATTTTTTTTTTTTTTCCAAAATCAGACTTGACACCAGAGAGGCTGAATACTGCACTGAGTCAATGCGGTCTTAGCCTCTCTGGTCTCAACACTCTGTCTGATTTTGGATTTTTTTTTTTTTTTTTTTCCAAAATCAGACTTGACACCAGAGAGGCTGAATACCGCACTGAGTCAATGCGGTCTTAGCCTCTCTGGTGTCAACACTCTGTCTGATTTTGGATTTTGGATTTTTTTTTTTTCCAAAATCAGACTTGACACCAGAGAGGCTGAATACCGCCCTGAGTCAATGCGGTCTTAGCCTCTCTGGTGTCAACACTCTGTCTGAATTTGGATTTTCTTTTCTTTTTTTTTCCAAAATCAGACTTGACACCAGAGAGGCTGAATACCGCACTGAGTCAATGCGGTCTTAGCCTCTCTGGTGTCAACACTCTGTCTGATTTTGGATTTTTTTTTTTTTTTTTCCAAAATCAGACTTGACACCAGAGAGGCTGAATACCGCACTGAGTCAATGCGGTCTTAGCCTCTCTGGTGTCAACACTCTGTCTGATTTTGGATTTTTTTTTTTTTCCAAAATCAGACTTGACACCAGAGAGGCTGAATACCGCACTGAGTCAATGCGGTCTTAGCCTCTCTGGTCTCAACACTCTGTCTGATTTTGGATTTTTTTTTTTTTTTCTCCAAAATCAGACTTGACACCAGAGAGGCTGAATACCGCACTGAGTCAATGCGGTCTTAGCCTCTCTGGTCTCAACACTCTGTCTGATTTTGGATTTTTTTTTTTTTTTCCAAAATCAGACTTGACACCAGAGAGGCTGAATACCGCACTGAGTCAATGCGGTCTTAGCCTCTCTGGTGTCAACACTCTGTCTGATTTTGGATTTTTTTTTTTTTTTCCAAAATCAGACTTGACACCAGAGAGGCTGAATACCGCACTGAGTCAATGCGGTCTTAGCCTCTCTGGTGTCAACACTCTGTCTGATTTTGGATTTTTTTTTTTTTTGCTCCAAAATCAGACTTGACACCAGAGAGGCTGAATACCGCACTGAGTCAATGCGGTCTTAGCCTCTCTGGTCTCAACACTCTGTCTGATTTTGGATTTTTTTTTTTTTTTCCAAAATCAGACTTGACACCAGAGAGGCTGAATACCGCACTGAGTCAATGCGGTCTTAGCCTCTCTGGTGTCAACACTCTGTCTGATTTTGGATTTTTTTTTTTTTTCCAAAATCAGACTTGACACCAGAGAGGCTGAATACCGCACTGAGTCAATGCGGTCTTAGCCTCTCTGGTGTCAACACTCTGTCTGATTTTGGATTTTTTTTTTTTTTTCTCCAAAATCAGACTTGACACCAGAGAGGCTGAATACCGCACTGAGTCAATGCGGTCTTAGCCTCTCTGGTCTCAACACTCTGTCTGATTTTGGATTTTTTTTTTTTTTTCCAAAATCAGACTTGACACCAGAGAGGCTGAATACCGCACTGAGTCAATGCGGTCTTAGCCTCTCTGGTGTCAACACTCTGTCTGATTTTGGATTTTTTTTTTTTTTCCAAAATCAGACTTGACACCAGAGAGGCTGAATACCGCACTGAGTCAATGCGGTCTTAGCCTCTCTGGTGTCAACACTCTGTCTGATTTTGGATTTTTTTTTTTTTTTTTTTTCCAAAATCAGACTTGACACCAGAGAGGCTGAATACCGCACTGAGTCAATGCGGTCTTAGCCTCTCTGGTGTCAACACTCTGTCTGATTTTGGATTTTGGATTTTTTTTTTTTCCAAAATCAGACTTGACACCAGAGAGGCTGAATACCGCCCTGAGTCAATGCGGTCTTAGCCTCTCTGGTGTCAACACTCTGTCTGAATTTGGATTTTCTTTTCTTTTTTTTTCCAAAATCAGACTTGACACCAGAGAGGCTGAATACCGCACTGAGTCAATGCGGTCTTAGCCTCTCTGGTGTCAACACTCTGTCTGATTTTGGATTTTTTTTTTTTTTTTTCCAAAATCAGACTTGACACCAGAGAGGCTGAATACCGCACTGAGTCAATGCGGTCTTAGCCTCTCTGGTCTCAACACTCTGTCTGATTTTGGATTTTTTTTTTTTTTTTTCCCAAAATCAGACTTGACACCAGAGAGGCTGAATACCGCACTGAGTCAATGCGGTCTTAGCCTCTCTGGTGTCAACACTCTGTCTGATTTTGGATTTTTTTTTTTTTTTTCCAAAATCAGACTTGACACCAGAGAGGCTGAATACCGCACTGAGTCAATGCGGTCTTAGCCTCTCTGGTCTCAACACTCTGTCTGATTTTGGATTTTTTTTTTTTTTCCCCCCAAAATCAGACTTGACACCAGAGAGGCTGAATACCGCACTGAGTCAATGCGGTCTTAGCCTCTCTGGTGTCAACACTCTGTCTGATTTTGGATTTTTTTTTTTTTTCTCCAAAATCAGACTTGACACCAGAGAGGCTGAATACCGCACTGAGTCAATGCGGTCTTAGCTTCTCTGGTCTCAACACTCTGTCTGATTTTGGATTTTTTTTTTTTTTTCCAAAATCAGACTTGACACCAGAGAGGCTGAATACCGCACTGAGTCAATGCGGTCTTAGCCTCTCTGGTGTCAACACTCTGTCTGATTTTGGATTTTTTTTTTTTTTCCAAAATCAGACTTGACACCAGAGAGGCTGAATACCGCACTGAGTCAATGCGGTCTTAGCCTCTCTGGTGTCAACAGTCTGTCTGATTTTGGATTTTTTTTTCTTTTTCTCCAAAATCAGACTTGACACCAGAGAGGCTGAATACCGCACTGAGTCAATGCGGTCTTAGCCTCTCTGGTCTCAACACTCTGTCTGATTTTGGATTTTTTTTTTTTTTTCCAAAATCAGACTTGACACCAGAGAGGCTGAATACCGCACTGAGTCAATGCGGTCTTAGCCTCTCTGGTGTCAACACTCTGTCTGATTTTGGATTTTTTTTTCTTTTTTCTCCAAAATCAGACTTGACACCAGAGAGGCTGAATACCGCACTGAGTCAATGCGGTCTTAGCCTCTCTGGTCTCAACACTCTGTCTGATTTTGGATTTTTTTTTTTTTTTCCAAAATCAGACTTGACACCAGAGAGGCTGAATACCGCACTGAGTCAATGCGGTCTTAGCCTCTCTGGTGTCAACACTCTGTCTGATTTTGGATTTTTTTTTTTTTTCCAAAATCAGACTTGACACCAGAGAGGCTGAATACCGCACTGAGTCAATGCGGTCTTAGCCTCTCTGGTGTCAACACTCTGTCTGATTTTGGATTTTTTTTTTCTTTTTCTCCAAAATCAGACTTGACACCAGAGAGGCTGAATACCGCACTGAGTCAATGCGGTCTTAGCCTCTCTGGTGTCAACACTCTGTCTGATTTTGGATTTTTTTTTTTTTCCAAAATCAGACTTGACACCAGAGAGGCTGAATACCGCACTGAGTCAATGCGGTCTTAGCCTCTCTGGTGTCAACACTCTGTCTGATTTTGGATTTTTTTTTTTTTCCAAAATCAGACTTGACACCAGAGAGGCTGAATACCGCACTGAGTCAATGCGGTCTTAGCCTCTCTGGTCTCAACACTCTGTCTGATTTTGGATTTTTTTTTTTTTTGCTCCAAAATCAGACTTGACACCAGAGAGGCTGAATACCGCACTGAGTCAATGCGGTCTTAGCCTCTCTGGTCTCAACACTCTGTCTGATTTTGGATTTTTTTTTTTTTTCCAAAATCAGACTTGACACCAGAGAGGCTGAATACCGCACTGAGTCAATGCGGTCTTAGCCTCTCTGGTGTCAACACTCTGTCTGATTTTGGATTTTTTTTTTTTTTTCCAAAATCAGACTTGACACCAGAGAGGCTGAATACCGCACTGAGTCAATGCGGTCTTAGCCTCTCTGGTGTCAACACTCTGTCTGATTTTGGATTTTTTTTTTTTTTTCTCCAAAATCAGACTTGACACCAGAGAGGCTGAATACCGCACTGAGTCAATGCGGTCTTAGCCTCTCTGGTCTCAACACTCTGTCTGATTTTGGATTTTTTTTTTTTTTTCCAAAATCAGACTTGACACCAGAGAGGCTGAATACCGCACTGAGTCAATGCGGTCTTAGCCTCTCTGGTGTCAACACTCTGTCTGATTTTGGATTTTTTTTTTTTTTCCAAAATCAGACTTGACACCAGAGAGGCTGAATACCGCACTGAGTCAATGCGGTCTTAGCCTCTCTGGTGTCAACACTCTGTCTGATTTTGGATTTTTTTTTTTTTCCAAAATCAGACTTGACACCAGAGAGGCTGAATACTGCACTGAGTCAATGCGGTCTTAGCCTCTCTGGTCTCAACACTCTGTCTGATTTTGGATTTTTTTTTTTTTTTTTTTTCCAAAATCAGACTTGACACCAGAGAGGCTGAATACCGCACTGAGTCAATGCGGTCTTAGCCTCTCTGGTGTCAACACTCTGTCTGATTTTGGATTTTGGATTTTTTTTTTTTCCAAAATCAGACTTGACACCAGAGAGGCTGAATACCGCCCTGAGTCAATGCGGTCTTAGCCTCTCTGGTGTCAACACTCTGTCTGAATTTGGATTTTCTTTTCTTTTTTTTTCCAAAATCAGACTTGACACCAGAGAGGCTGAATACCGCACTGAGTCAATGCGGTCTTAGCCTCTCTGGTGTCAACACTCTGTCTGATTTTGGATTTTTTTTTTTTTTTTTTCCAAAATCAGACTTGACACCAGAGAGGCTGAATACTGCACTGAGTCAATGCGGTCTTAGCCTCTCTGGTCTCAGCACTCTGTCTGATTTTGGATTTTTTTTTTTTTTTTCCAAAATCAGACTTGACACCAGAGAGGCTGAATACCGCACTGAGTCAATGCGGTCTTAGCCTCTCTGGTGTCAACAGTCTGTCTGATTTTGGATTTTTTTTTCTTTTTCTCCAAAATCAGACTTGACACCAGAGAGGCTGAATACCGCACTGAGTCAATGCGGTCTTAGCCTCTCTGGTCTCAACACTCTGTCTGATTTTGGATTTTTTTTTTTTTTTCCAAAATCAGACTTGACACCAGAGAGGCTGAATACCGCACTGAGTCAATGCGGTCTTAGCCTCTCTGGTGTCAACACTCTGTCTGATTTTGGATTTTTTTTTCTTTTTTCTCCAAAATCAGACTTGACACCAGAGAGGCTGAATACCGCACTGAGTCAATGCGGTCTTAGCCTCTCTGGTCTCAACACTCTGTCTGATTTTGGATTTTTTTTTTTTTTTCCAAAATCAGACTTGACACCAGAGAGGCTGAATACCGCACTGAGTCAATGCGGTCTTAGCCTCTCTGGTGTCAACACTCTGTCTGATTTTGGATTTTTTTTTTTTTTCCAAAATCAGACTTGACACCAGAGAGGCTGAATACCGCACTGAGTCAATGCGGTCTTAGCCTCTCTGGTGTCAACACTCTGTCTGATTTTGGATTTTTTTTTTCTTTTTCTCCAAAATCAGACTTGACACCAGAGAGGCTGAATACCGCACTGAGTCAATGCGGTCTTAGCCTCTCTGGTGTCAACACTCTGTCTGATTTTGGATTTTTTTTTTTTTCCAAAATCAGACTTGACACCAGAGAGGCTGAATACCGCACTGAGTCAATGCGGTCTTAGCCTCTCTGGTGTCAACACTCTGTCTGATTTTGGATTTTTTTTTTTTTCCAAAATCAGACTTGACACCAGAGAGGCTGAATACCGCACTGAGTCAATGCGGTCTTAGCCTCTCTGGTCTCAACACTCTGTCTGATTTTGGATTTTTTTTTTTTTTGCTCCAAAATCAGACTTGACACCAGAGAGGCTGAATACCGCACTGAGTCAATGCGGTCTTAGCCTCTCTGGTCTCAACACTCTGTCTGATTTTGGATTTTTTTTTTTTTTCCAAAATCAGACTTGACACCAGAGAGGCTGAATACCGCACTGAGTCAATGCGGTCTTAGCCTCTCTGGTGTCAACACTCTGTCTGATTTTGGATTTTTTTTTTTTTTTCCAAAATCAGACTTGACACCAGAGAGGCTGAATACCGCACTGAGTCAATGCGGTCTTAGCCTCTCTGGTGTCAACACTCTGTCTGATTTTGGATTTTTTTTTTTTTTTCTCCAAAATCAGACTTGACACCAGAGAGGCTGAATACCGCACTGAGTCAATGCGGTCTTAGCCTCTCTGGTCTCAACACTCTGTCTGATTTTGGATTTTTTTTTTTTTTTCCAAAATCAGACTTGACACCAGAGAGGCTGAATACCGCACTGAGTCAATGCGGTCTTAGCCTCTCTGGTGTCAACACTCTGTCTGATTTTGGATTTTTTTTTTTTTTCCAAAATCAGACTTGACACCAGAGAGGCTGAATACCGCACTGAGTCAATGCGGTCTTAGCCTCTCTGGTGTCAACACTCTGTCTGATTTTGGATTTTTTTTTTTTTCCAAAATCAGACTTGACACCAGAGAGGCTGAATACTGCACTGAGTCAATGCGGTCTTAGCCTCTCTGGTCTCAACACTCTGTCTGATTTTGGATTTTTTTTTTTTTTTTTTTTCCAAAATCAGACTTGACACCAGAGAGGCTGAATACCGCACTGAGTCAATGCGGTCTTAGCCTCTCTGGTGTCAACACTCTGTCTGATTTTGGATTTTGGATTTTTTTTTTTTCCAAAATCAGACTTGACACCAGAGAGGCTGAATACCGCCCTGAGTCAATGCGGTCTTAGCCTCTCTGGTGTCAACACTCTGTCTGAATTTGGATTTTCTTTTCTTTTTTTTTCCAAAATCAGACTTGACACCAGAGAGGCTGAATACCGCACTGAGTCAATGCGGTCTTAGCCTCTCTGGTGTCAACACTCTGTCTGATTTTGGATTTTTTTTTTTTTTTTTTCCAAAATCAGACTTGACACCAGAGAGGCTGAATACTGCACTGAGTCAATGCGGTCTTAGCCTCTCTGGTCTCAGCACTCTGTCTGATTTTGGATTTTTTATTTTTTTTTCCAAAATCAGACTTGACACCAGAGAGGCTGAATACCGCACTGAGTCAATGCGGTCTTAGCCTCTCTGGTCTCAACACTCTGTCTGATTTTGGATTTTTTTTTTTTTCCCCCCCAAAATCAGACTTGACACCAGAGAGGCTGAATACCGCACTGAGTCAATGCGGTCTTAGCCTCTCTGGTGTCAACACTCTGTCTGATTTTGGATTTTTTTTTTTTTTCTCCAAAATCAGACTTGACACCAGAGAGGCTGAATACCGCACTGAGTCAATGCGGTCTTAGCCTCTCTGGTGTCAACACTCTGTATGATTTTGGATTTTTTTTTTTTTTCCAAAATCAGACTTGACACCAGAGAGGCTGAATACCGCACTGAGTCAATGCGGTCTTAGCCTCTCTGGTGTCAACAGTCTGTCTGATTTTGGATTTTTTTTTCTTTTTCTCCAAAATCAGACTTGACACCAGAGAGGCTGAATACCGCACTGAGTCAATGCGGTCTTAGCCTCTCTGGTCTCAACACTCTGTCTGATTTTGGATTTTTTTTTTTTTTCCAAAATCAGACTTGACACCAGAGAGGCTGAATACCGCACTGAGTCAATGCGGTCTTAGCCTCTCTGGTCTCAACACTCTGTCTGATTTTGGATTTTTTTTTTTTTTTCCAAAATCAGACTTGACACCAGAGAGGCTGAATACCGCACTGAGTCAATGCGGTCTTAGCCTCTCTGGTGTCAACACTCTGTCTGATTTTGGATTTTTTTTTTTTTTTCCAAAATCAGACTTGACACCAGAGAGGCTGAATACCGCACTGAGTCAATGCGGTCTTAGCCTCTCTGGTGTCAACACTCTGTCTGATTTTGGATTTTTTTTTTTTTTTCTCCAAAATCAGACTTGACACCAGAGAGGCTGAATACCGCACTGAGTCAATGCGGTCTTAGCCTCTCTGGTGTCAACACTCTGTCTGATTTTGGATTTTTTTTTTTTTTTCTAAAATCAGACTTGACACCAGAGAGGCTGAATACCGCACTGAGTCAATGCGGTCTTAGCCTCTCTGGTGTCAACACTCTGTCTGATTTTGGATTTTTTTTTTTTTTTTCAAAAATCAGACTTGACACCAGAGAGGCTGAATACCGCCCTGAGTCAATGCGGTCTTAGCCTCTCTGGTGTCAACACTCTGTCTGAATTTGGATTTTCTTTTTTTCTTTTTTTCCAAAATCAGACTTGACACCAGAGAGGCTGAATACCGCACTGAGTCAATGCGGTCTTAGCCTCTCTGGTGTCAACACTCTGTCTGATTTTGGATTTTTTTTTTTTTTTTTTCCAAAATCAGACTTGACACCAGAGAGGCTGAATACCGCACTGAGTCAATGCGGTCTTAGCCTCTCTGGTCTCAACACTCTGTCTGATTTTGGATTTTTTTTTTTTTTCCAAAATCAGACTTGACACCAGAGAGGCTGAATACCGCACTGAGTCAATGCGGTCTTAGCCTCTCTGGTGTCAACACTCTGTCTGATTTTGGATTTTTTTTTTTTTTTTCCAAAATCAGACTTGACACCAGAGAGGCTGAATACCACACTGAGTCAATGCGGTCTTAGCCTCTCTGGTCTCAGCACTCTGTCTGATTTTGGATTTTTTTTTTTTTTTTTCAAAATCAGACTTGACACCAGAGAGGCTGAATACCGCACTGAGTCAATGCGGTTTTATCCTCTCTGGTCTCAACACTCTGTCTGATTTTTGATTTTTTTTTTTTCCCAAAATCAGTCTTGACACCAGAGAGGCTGAATACTGCACTGAGTCAATGCGGTCTTAGCCTCTCTGGTGTCAACACTCTGTCTGATTTTGGATTTTTTTTTTTTTTCCAAAATCAGACTTGACACCAGAGAGGCTGAATACCGCACTGAGTCAATGCGGTCTTAGCCTCTCTGGTGTCAACACTCTGTCTGATTTTGGATTTTTTTTTTTTTTCTCCAAAATCAGACTTGACACCAGAGAGGCTGAATACCGCACTGAGTCAATGCGGTCTTAGCCTCTCTGGTCTCAACACTCTGTCTGATTTTGGATTTTTTTTTTTTTTTCCAAAATCAGACTTGACACCAGAGAGGCTGAATACCGCACTGAGTCAATGCGGTCTTAGCCTCTCTGGTGTCAACACTCTGTCTGATTTTGGATTTTTTTTTTTTTTCCAAAATCAGACTTGACACCAGAGAGGCTGAATACCGCACTGAGTCAATGCGGTCTTAGCCTCTCTGGTGTCAACACTCTGTCTGATTTTGGATTTTTTTTTTTTCCAAAATCAGACTTGACACCAGAGAGGCTGAATACCGCACTGAGTCAATGCGGTCTTAGCCTCTCTGGTCTCAACACTCTGTCTGATTTTGGATTTTTTTTTTTTTTTCTCCAAAATCAGACTTGACACCAGAGAGGCTGAATACCGCACTGAGTCAATGCGGTCTTAGCCTCTCTGGTCTCAACACTCTGTCTGATTTTGGATTTTTTTTTTTTTTTCCAAAATCAGACTTGACACCAGAGAGGCTGAATACCGCACTGAGTCAATGCGGTCTTAGCCTCTCTGGTGTCAACACTCTGTCTGATTTTGGATTTTTTTTTTTTTTTCCAAAATCAGACTTGACACCAGAGAGGCTGAATACCGCACTGAGTCAATGCGGTCTTAGCCTCTCTGGTGTCAACACTCTGTCTGATTTTGGATTTTTTTTTTTTTTTCTCCAAAATCAGACTTGACACCAGAGAGGCTGAATACCGCACTGAGTCAATGCGGTCTTAGCCTCTCTGGTCTCAACACTCTGTCTGATTTTGGATTTTTTTTTTTTTTTCTAAAATCAGACTTGACACCAGAGAGGCTGAATACCGCACTGAGTCAATGCGGTCTTAGCCTCTCTGGTGTCAACACTCTGTCTGATTTTGGATTTTTTTTTTTTTTCCAAAATCAGACTTGACACCAGAGAGGCTGAATACCGCACTGAGTCAATGCGGTCTTAGCCTCTCTGGTGTCAACACTCTGTCTGATTTTGGATTTTTTTTTTTTTCCAAAATCAGACTTGACACCAGAGAGGCTGAATACCGCACTGAGTCAATGCGGTCTTAGCCTCTCTGGTCTCAACACTCTGTCTGATTTTGGATTTTTTTTTTTTTTTTTTTTTCCAAAATCAGACTTGACACCAGAGAGGCTGAATACCGCACTGAGTCAATGCGGTCTTAGCCTCTCTGGTGTCAACACTCTGTCTGATTTTGGATTTTTTTTTTTTTTTTCCAAAATCAGACTTGACACCAGAGAGGCTGAATACCGCCCTGAGTCAATGCGGTCTTAGCCTCTCTGGTGTCAACACTCTGTCTGAATTTGGATTTTTTTTTTTTTTTTTTTTCCAAAATCAGACTTGACACCAGAGAGGCTGAATACCGCACTGAGTCAATGCGGTCTTAGCCTCTCTGGTGTCAACACTCTGTCTGATTTTGGATTTTTTTTTTTTTTTTTTCCAAAATCAGACTTGACACCAGAGAGGCTGAATACCGCACTGAGTCAATGCGGTCTTAGCCTCTCTGGTCTCAACACTCTGTCTGATTTTGGATTTTTTTTTTTTTCCAAAATCAGACTTGACACCAGAGAGGCTGAATACCGCACTGAGTCAATGCGGTCTTAGCCTCTCTGGTGTCAACACTCTGTCTGATTTTGGATTTTTTTTTTTTTTTCCAAAATCAGACTTGACACCAGAGAGGCTGAATACCGCACTGAGTCAATGCGGTCTTAGCCTCTCTGGTCTCAGCACTCTGTCTGATTTTGGATTTTTTTTTTTTTTTTCCAAAATCAGACTTGACACCAGAGAGGCTGAATACCGCACTGAGTCAATGCGGTTTTAGCCTCTCTGGTCTCAACACTCTGTCTCATTTATTATTATTTTTTTTTTCCCCAAAATCAGAGTATTGACACCAGAGAGGCTGAATACCGCACTGAGTCAATGCGGTCTTAGGCTCTCTGGTCTCAACACTCTGTCTGATTTTTGATTTTTTTTTTCTTCCCAAAATCAGTCTTGACACCAGAGAGGCTGAATACTGCACTGAGTCAATGCGGTCTTAGCCTCTCTGGTCTCAACACTCTGTCTGATTTTGGAAAAAAAAAAAAAATCTCCCCAAATCAGACAGAGTATTGACACCAGAGAGGCTGAATACCGCACTGAGTCAATGCCTCTCTGGTCTCAACACTGTCTGATTTTAGATTTTTTTTCTTTCTTCCAAAATCAGACAGAGGATTGACACCAGAGAGGCTGAATACCGCACTGAGTCAATGCGGTCTTAGCCTCTCTGGTCTCAACACTCTGTCTGATTTTGGAAAAAATAAAAAAAATCTCCCAAAATCAGACAGAGTATTGACACCAGAGAGGCTGTATAGCACACTGATTCAATGCAGTTTTAGCCTCTCTGGTGTCAACACTCTGTCTGATTTTGGATTTTTTTTTTTTTTCCCCCAAAATCAGAGTATTGACACCAGAGAGGCTGAATACCGCACTGAGTCAATGCGGTCTTAGGCTCTCTGGTCTCAACAATCTGTCTGATTTTGGATTTTTTTTTTCTTTCCCAAAATCAGAGTATTGACACCAGAGAGGCTGAATACCGCACTGAGTCAATGCGGTCTTAGCCTCTCTGGTCTCAACACTCTGTCTGATTTTGGATTTTTTTTTTCTCCCAAAATCAGACTTGACACCAGAGAGGCTGTATAGCACACTGATTCAATGCAGTTTTAGCCTCTCTGGTGTCAACACTCTGTCTGATTTTGGATTTTTTTTTTTTTTCCCCAAAATCAGAGTATTGACACCAGAGAGGCTGAATACCGCACTGAGTCAATGCGGTCTTAGCCTCTCTGGTCTCAACACTGTCTGATTTTGGATTTTTTTTTTTTTTCCCCAAAATCAGACTTGACACCAGAGAGGCTGAATACCGCACTGAGTCAATGCGGTCTTAGCCTCTCTGGTCTCAACACTCTGTCTGATTTTGGATTTTTTTTTTTTCCCCCAAAATCAGACAGAGTATTGACACCAGAGAGGCTGTATAGCACACTGAGTCAATGCGGTTTTAGCCTCTCTGGTCTCAACACTCTGTCTCATTTTGGATTTTTTTTTTTTTTTCCCAAAATCAGAGTATTGACACCAGAGAGGCTGAATACCGCACTGAGTCAATGCGGTCTTAGGCTCTCTGGTCTCAACACTCTGTCTGATTTTTGATTTTTTTTTTTTTTCCAAAATCAGACTTGACACCAGAGAGGCTGAATACCGCACTGAGTCAATGCGGTCTTAGCCTCTCTGGTGTCAACACTCTGTCTGATTTTGGATTTTTTTTTTTTTTTCTCCAAAATCAGACTTGACACCAGAGAGGCTGAATACCGCACTAAGTCAATGCGGTCTTAGCCTCTCTGGTCTCAACACTCTGTCTGATTTTGGATTTTTTTTTTTTTTTCTAAAATCAGACTTGACACCAGAGAGGCTGAATACCGCACTGAGTCAATGCGGTCTTAGCCTCTCTGGTGTCAACACTCTGTCTGATTTTGGATTTTTTTTTTTTTTCCAAAATCAGACGACACCAGAGAGGCTGAATACCGCACTGAGTCAATGCGGTCTTAGCCTCTCTGGTGTCAACACTCTGTCTGATTTTGGATTTTTTTTTTTTTTTTTTCCAAAATCAGACTTGACACCAGAGAGGCTGAATACCGCACTGAGTCAATGCGGTCTTAGCCTCTCTGGTCTCAACACTCTGTCTGATTTTGGATTTTTTTTTTTTTTCCAAAATCAGACTTGACACCAGAGAGGCTGAATACCGCACTGAGTCAATGCGGTCTTAGCCTCTCTGGTGTCAACACTCTGTCTGATTTTGGATTTTTTTTTTTTTTTTCCAAAATCAGACTTGACACCAGAGAGGCTGAATACCACACTGAGTCAATGCGGTCTTAGCCTCTCTGGTCTCAGCACTCTGTCTGATTTTGGATTTTTTTTTTTTTTTTCCAAAATCAGACTTGACACCAGAGAGGCTGAATACCGCACTGAGTCAATGCGGTTTTAGCCTCTCTGGTCTCAACACTCTGTCTCATTTTTTTTTTTTTTTTTCCCCCCCAAAATCAGAGTATTGACACCAGAGAGGCTGAATACTGCACTGAGTCAATGCGGTCTTAGCCTCTCTGGTGTCAACACTCTGTCTGATTTTGGATTTTTTTTTTTTTTCCAAAATCAGACGACACCAGAGAGGCTGAATACCGCACTGAGTCAATGCGGTCTTAGCCTCTCTGGTGTCAACACTCTGTCTGATTTTGGATTTTTTTTTTTTTTTTTTCCAAAATCAGACTTGACACCAGAGAGGCTGAATACCGCACTGAGTCAATGCGGTCTTAGCCTCTCTGGTCTCAACACTCTGTCTGATTTTGGATTTTTTTTTTTTTTCCAAAATCAGACTTGACACCAGAGAGGCTGAATACCGCACTGAGTCAATGCGGTCTTAGCCTCTCTGGTGTCAACACTCTGTCTGATTTTGGATTTTTTTTTTTTTTTTCCAAAATCAGACTTGACACCAGAGAGGCTGAATACCACACTGAGTCAATGCGGTCTTAGCCTCTCTGGTCTCAGCACTCTGTCTGATTTTGGATTTTTTTTTTTTTTTTCCAAAATCAGACTTGACACCAGAGAGGCTGAATACCGCACTGAGTCAATGCGGTTTTAGCCTCTCTGGTCTCAACACTCTGTCTCATTTTTTTTTTTTTTTTCCCCCCCCAAAATCAGAGTATTGACACCAGAGAGGCTGAATACCGCACTGAGTCAATGCGGTCTTAGGCTCTCTGGTCTCAACACTCTGTCTGATTTTGGAAAAAATAAAAAAAATCTCCCAAAATCAGACAGAGTATTGACACCAGAGAGGCTGTATAGCACACTGAGTCAATGCGGTCTTAGCCTCTCTGGTCTCAACACTCTGTCTGATTTTGGATTTTTTTTTTTTTTTCTAAAATCAGACTTGACACCAGAGAGGCTGAATACCGCACTGAGTCAATGCGGTCTTAGCCTCTCTGGTGTCAACACTCTGTCTGATTTTGGATTTTTTTTTTTTTTCCAAAATCAGACTTGACACCAGAGAGGCTGAATACCGCACTGAGTCAATGCGGTCTTAGCCTCTCTGGTGTCAACACTCTGTCTGATTTTGGATTTTTTTTTTTTTCCAAAATCAGACTTGACACCAGAGAGGCTGAATACCGCACTGAGTCAATGCGGTCTTAGCCTCTCTGGTCTCAACACTCTGTCTGATTTTGGATTTTTTTTTTTTTTTTTTTTTCCAAAATCAGACTTGACACCAGAGAGGCTGAATACCGCACTGAGTCAATGCGGTCTTAGCCTCTCTGGTGTCAACACTCTGTCTGATTTTGGATTTTTTTTTTTTTTTTCCAAAATCAGACTTGACACCAGAGAGGCTGAATACCGCCCTGAGTCAATGCGGTCTTAGCCTCTCTGGTGTCAACACTCTGTCTGAATTTGGATTTTCTTTTTTTTTTTTTTTCCAAAATCAGACTTGACACCAGAGAGGCTGAATACCGCACTGAGTCAATGCGGTCTTAGCCTCTCTGGTGTCAACACTCTGTCTGATTTTGGATTTTTTTTTTTTTTTTTTCCAAAATCAGACTTGACACCAGAGAGGCTGAATACCGCACTGAGTCAATGCGGTCTTAGCCTCTCTGGTCTCAACACTCTGTCTGATTTTGGATTTTTTTTTTTTTCCAAAATCAGACTTGACACCAGAGAGGCTGAATACCGCACTGAGTCAATGCGGTCTTAGCCTCTCTGGTGTCAACACTCTGTCTGATTTTGGATTTTTTTTTTTTTTTTCCAAAATCAGACTTGACACCAGAGAGGCTGAATACCGCACTGAGTCAATGCGGTCTTAGCCTCTCTGGTCTCAGCACTCTGTCTGATTTTGGATTTTTTTTTTTTTTTTCCAAAATCAGACTTGACACCAGAGAGGCTGAATACCGCACTGAGTCAATGCGGTTTTAGCCTCTCTGGTCTCAACACTCTGTCTCATTTATTATTATTTTTTTTTTCCCCAAAATCAGAGTATTGACACCAGAGAGGCTGAATACCGCACTGAGTCAATGCGGTCTTAGGCTCTCTGGTCTCAACACTCTGTCTGATTTTTGATTTTTTTTTTCTTCCCAAAATCAGTCTTGACACCAGAGAGGCTGAATACTGCACTGAGTCAATGCGGTCTTAGCCTCTCTGGTCTCAACACTCTGTCTGATTTTGGAAAAAAAAAAAAAATCTCCCCAAATCAGACAGAGTATTGACACCAGAGAGGCTGAATACCGCACTGAGTCAATGCCTCTCTGGTCTCAACACTGTCTGATTTTAGATTTTTTTTCTTTCTTCCAAAATCAGACAGAGGATTGACACCAGAGAGGCTGAATACCGCACTGAGTCAATGCGGTCTTAGCCTCTCTGGTCTCAACACTCTGTCTGATTTTGGAAAAAATAAAAAAAATCTCCCAAAATCAGACAGAGTATTGACACCAGAGAGGCTGTATAGCACACTGAGTCAATGCGGTCTTAGCCTCTCTGGTCTCAACACTCTGTCTGATTTTGGATTTTTTTTTTTTCTTCCCAAAATCAGACTTGACACCAGAGAGGCTGAATACCGCACTGAGTCAATGCGGTCTTAGCCTCTCTGGTCTCAACACTCTGTCTGATTTTGGATTTTTTTTCCCCCAAAATCAGACAGAGTATTGACACCAGAGAGGCTGTATAGCACACTGATTCAATGCAGTTTTAGCCTCTCTGGTGTCAACACTCTGTCTGATTTTGGATTTTTTTTTTTTTTTCCCCAAAATCAGAGTATTGACACCAGAGAGGCTGAATACCGCACTGAGTCAATGCGGTCTTAGGCTCTCTGGTCTCAACAATCTGTCTGATTTTGGATTTTTTTTTTCTTTCCCAAAATCAGAGTATTGACACCAGAGAGGCTGAATACCGCACTGAGTCAATGCGGTCTTAGCCTCTCTGGTCTCAACACTCTGTCTGATTTTGGATTTTTTTTTTCTCCCAAAATCAGACTTGACACCAGAGAGGCTGTATAGCACACTGATTCAATGCAGTTTTAGCCTCTCTGGTGTCAACACTCTGTCTGATTTTGGATTTTTTTTTTTTTTTCCCAAAATCAGAGTATTGACACCAGAGAGGCTGAATACCGCACTGAGTCAATGCGGTCTTAGCCTCTCTGGTCTCAACACTGTCTGATTTTGGATTTTTTTTTTTTTTCCCAAAATCAGACTTGACACCAGAGAGGCTGAATACCGCACTGAGTCAATGCGGTCTTAGCCTCTCTGGTCTCAACACTCTGTCTGATTTTGGATTTTTTTTTTCCCCCCCAAAATCAGACAGAGTATTGACACCAGAGAGGCTGTATAGCACACTGAGTCAATGCGGTTTTAGCCTCTCTGGTCTCAACACTCTGTCTCATTTTGGATTTTTTTTTTTTTTTCCCAAAATCAGAGTATTGACACCAGAGAGGCTGAATACCGCACTGAGTCAATGCGGTCTTAGGCTCTCTGGTCTCAACACTCTGTCTGATTTTTGATTTTTTTTTTTTTTCCAAAATCAGACTTGACACCAGAGAGGCTGAATACCGCACTGAGTCAATGCGGTCTTAGCCTCTCTGGTGTCAACACTCTGTCTGATTTTGGATTTTTTTTTTTTTTTCTCCAAAATCAGACTTGACACCAGAGAGGCTGAATACCGCACTGAGTCAATGCGGTCTTAGCCTCTCTGGTCTCAACACTCTGTCTGATTTTGGATTTTTTTTTTTTTTTCTAAAATCAGACTTGACACCAGAGAGGCTGAATACCGCACTGAGTCAATGCGGTCTTAGCCTCTCTGGTGTCAACACTCTGTCTGATTTTGGATTTTTTTTTTTTTTCCAAAATCAGACTTGACACCAGAGAGGCTGAATACCGAACTGAGTCAATGCGGTCTTAGCCTCTCTGGTGTCAACACTCTGTCTGATTTTGGATTTTTTTTTTTTTTTTTCCAAAATCAGACTTGACACCAGAGAGGCTGAATACCGCACTGAGTCAATGCGGTCTTAGCCTCTCTGGTCTCAACACTCTGTCTGATTTTGGATTTTTTTTTTTTTTCCAAAATCAGACTTGACACCAGAGAGGCTGAATACCGCACTGAGTCAATGCGGTCTTAGCCTCTCTGGTGTCAACACTCTGTCTGATTTTGGATTTTTTTTTTTTTTTTCCAAAATCAGACTTGACACCAGAGAGGCTGAATACCACACTGAGTCAATGCGGTCTTAGCCTCTCTGGTCTCAGCACTCTGTCTGATTTTGGATTTTTTTTTTTTTTTTCCAAAATCAGACTTGACACCAGAGAGGCTGAATACCGCACTGAGTCAATGCGGTTTTAGCCTCTCTGGTCTCAACACTCTGTCTCATTTTTTTTTTTTTTTTTTCCCCCCAAAATCAGAGTATTGACACCAGAGAGGCTGAATACCGCACTGAGTCAATGCGGTCTTAGGCTCTCTGGTCTCAACACTCTGTCTGATTTTTGATTTTTTTTTTTTCCCAAAATCAGTCTTGACACCAGAGAGGCTGAATACTGCACTGAGTCAATGCGGTCTTAGCCTCTCTGGTGTCAACACTCTGTCTGATTTTGGATTTTTTTTTTTTTTTCCAAAATCAGACTTGACACCAGAGAGGCTGAATACCGCACTGAGTCAATGCGGTCTTAGCCTCTCTGGTGTCAACACTCTGTCTGATTTTGGATTTTTTTTTTTTTTCTCCAAAATCAGACTTGACACCAGAGAGGCTGAATACCGCACTGAGTCAATGCGGTCTTAGCCTCTCTGGTCTCAACACTCTGTCTGATTTTGGATTTTTTTTTTTTTTTCCAAAATCAGACTTGACACCAGAGAGGCTGAATACCGCACTGAGTCAATGCGGTCTTAGCCTCTCTGGTGTCAACACTCTGTCTGATTTTGGATTTTTTTTTTTTTTCCAAAATCAGACTTGACACCAGAGAGGCTGAATACCGCACTGAGTCAATGCGGTCTTAGCCTCTCTGGTGTCAACACTCTGTCTGATTTTGGATTTTTTTTTTTTCCAAAATCAGACTTGACACCAGAGAGGCTGAATACCGCACTGAGTCAATGCGGTCTTAGCCTCTCTGGTCTCAACACTCTGTCTGATTTTGGATTTTTTTTTTTTTTTCTCCAAAATCAGACTTGACACCAGAGAGGCTGAATACCGCACTGAGTCAATGCGGTCTTAGCCTCTCTGGTCTCAACACTCTGTCTGATTTTGGATTTTTTTTTTTTTTTCCAAAATCAGACTTGACACCAGAGAGGCTGAATACCGCACTGAGTCAATGCGGTCTTAGCCTCTCTGGTGTCAACACTCTGTCTGATTTTGGATTTTTTTTTTTTTTTCCAAAATCAGACTTGACACCAAAGAGGCTGAATACCGCACTGAGTCAATGCGGTCTTAGCCTCTCTGGTGTCAACACTCTGTCTGATTTTGGATTTTTTTTTTTTTTTCTCCAAAATCAGACTTGACACCAGAGAGGCTGAATACCGCACTGAGTCAATGCGGTCTTAGCCTCTCTGGTCTCAACACTCTGTCTGATTTTGGATTTTTTTTTTTTTTTCTAAAATCAGACTTGACACCAGAGAGGCTGAATACCGCACTGAGTCAATGCGGTCTTAGCCTCTCTGGTGTCAACACTCTGTCTGATTTTGGATTTTTTTTTTTTTTCCAAAATCAGACTTGACACCAGAGAGGCTGAATACCGCACTGAGTCAATGCGGTCTTAGCCTCTCTGGTGTCAACACTCTGTCTGATTTTGGATTTATTTTTTTTTCCAAAATCAGACTTGACACCAGAGAGGCTGAATACCGCACTGAGTCAATGCGGTCTTAGCCTCTCTGGTCTCAACACTCTGTCTGATTTTGGATTTTTTTTTTTTTTTTTTTTTCCAAAATCAGACTTGACACCAGAGAGGCTGAATACCGCACTGAGTCAATGCGGTCTTAGCCTCTCTGGTGTCAACACTCTGTCTGATTTTGGATTTTTTTTTTTTTTTTCCAAAATCAGACTTGACACCAGAGAGGCTGAATACCGCCCTGAGTCAATGCGGTCTTAGCCTCTCTGGTGTCAACACTCTGTCTGAATTTGGATTTTCTTTTTTTTTTTTTTTCCAAAATCAGACTTGACACCAGAGAGGCTGAATACCGCACTGAGTCAATGCGGTCTTAGCCTCTCTGGTGTCAACACTCTGTCTGATTTTGGATTTTTTTTTTTTTTTTTTCCAAAATCAGACTTGACACCAGAGAGGCTGAATACCGCACTGAGTCAATGCGGTCTTAGCCTCTCTGGTCTCAACACTCTGTCTGATTTTGGATTTTTTTTTTTTTCCAAAATCAGACTTGACACCAGAGAGGCTGAATACCGCACTGAGTCAATGCGGTCTTAGCCTCTCTGGTGTCAACACTCTGTCTGATTTTGGATTTTTTTTTTTTTTTTCCAAAATCAGACTTGACACCAGAGAGGCTGAATACCGCACTGAGTCAATGCGGTCTTAGCCTCTCTGGTCTCAGCACTCTGTCTGATTTTGGATTTTTTTTTTTTTTTTCCAAAATCAGACTTGACACCAGAGAGGCTGAATACTGCACTGAGTCAATGCGGTTTTAGCCTCTCTGGTCTCAACACTCTGTCTCATTTATTATTATTTTTTTTTTCCCCAAAATCAGAGTATTGACACCAGAGAGGCTGAATACCGCACTGAGTCAATGCGGTCTTAGGCTCTCTGGTCTCAACACTCTGTCTGATTTTTGATTTTTTTTTTTCCCCAAAATCAGTCTTGACACCAGAGAGGCTGAATACTGCACTGAGTCAATGCGGTCTTAGCCTCTCTGGTCTCAACACTCTGTCTGATTTTGGAAAAAAAAAAAAAATCTCCCCAAATCAGACAGAGTATTGACACCAGAGAGGCTGAATACCGCACTGAGTCAATGCCTCTCTGGTCTCAACACTGTCTGATTTTAGATTTTTTTTCTTTCTTCCAAAATCAGACAGAGGATTGACACCAGAGAGGCTGAATACCGCACTGAGTCAATGCGGTCTTAGCCTCTCTGGTCTCAACACTCTGTCTGATTTTGGAAAAAATAAAAAAAATCTCCCAAAATCAGACAGAGTATTGACACCAGAGAGGCTGTATAGCACACTGAGTCAATGCGGTCTTAGCCTCTCTGGTCTCAACACTCTGTCTGATTTTGGATTTTTTTTTTTTCTTCCCAAAATCAGACTTGACACCAGAGAGGCTGAATACCGCACTGAGTCAATGCGGTCTTAGCCTCTCTGGTCTCAACACTCTGTCTGATTTTGGATTTTTTTTCCCCCAAAATCAGACAGAGTATTGACACCAGAGAGGCTGTATAGCACACTGATTCAATGCAGTTTTAGCCTCTCTGGTGTCAACACTCTGTCTGATTTTGGATTTTTTTTTTTTTTTCCCCAAAATCAGAGTATTGACACCAGAGAGGCTGAATACCGCACTGAGTCAATGCGGTCTTAGGCTCTCTGGTCTCAACAATCTGTCTGATTTTGGATTTTTTTTTTCTTTCCCAAAATCAGAGTATTGACACCAGAGAGGCTGAATACCGCACTGAGTCAATGCGGTCTTAGCCTCTCTGGTCTCAACACTCTGTCTGATTTTGGATTTTTTTTTTCTCCCAAAATCAGACTTGACACCAGAGAGGCTGTATAGCACACTGATTCAATGCAGTTTTAGCCTCTCTGGTGTCAACACTCTGTCTGATTTTGGATTTTTTTTTTTTTTTCCCAAAATCAGAGTATTGACACCAGAGAGGCTGAATACCGCACTGAGTCAATGCGGTCTTAGCCTCTCTGGTCTCAACACTGTCTGATTTTGGATTTTTTTTTTTTTTCCCAAAATCAGACTTGACACCAGAGAGGCTGAATACCGCACTGAGTCAATGCGGTCTTAGCCTCTCTGGTCTCAACACTCTGTCTGATTTTGGATTTTTTTTTTTCCCCCCAAAATCAGACAGAGTATTGACACCAGAGAGGCTGTATAGCACACTGAGTCAATGCGGTTTTAGCCTCTCTGGTCTCAACACTCTGTCTCATTTTGGATTTTTTTTTTTTTTTCCCAAAATCAGAGTATTGACACCAGAGAGGCTGAATACCGCACTGAGTCAATGCGGTCTTAGGCTCTCTGGTCTCAACACTCTGTCTGATTTTTGATTTTTTTTTTTCTTCCCAAAATCAGTCTTGACACCAGAGAGGCTGAATACTGCACTGAGTCAATGCAGTCTTAGCCTCTCTGGTCTCAACACTCTGTCTGATTTTGGAAAAAAAAAAAAAAATCTCCCCAAATCAGACAGAGTATTGACACCAGAGACGCTGAATACCGCACTGAGTCAATGCCTCTCTGGTCTCAACACTGTCTGATTTTAGATTTTTTTTCTTTCTTCCAAAATCAGACAGAGGATTGACACCAGAGAGGCTGAATACCGCACTGAGTCAATGCGGTCTTAGCCTCTCTGGTCTCAACACTCTGTCTGATTTTGGATTTTTTTTTTTTTCCCAAAATCAGACTTGACACCAGAGAGGCTGAATACCGCACTGAGTCAATGCAGTCTTAGCCTCTCTGGTCTCAACACTCTGTCTGATTTTGGATTTTTTTTCCCCAAAATCAGACAGAGTATTGACACCAGAGAGGCTGTATAGCACACTGATTCAATGCAGTTTTAGCCTCTCTGGTGTCAACACTCTGTCTGATTTTGGATTCCCCCCCCCCCCCCCCCCCAAAATCAGAGTATTGACACCAGAGAGGCTGAATACCGCACTGAGTCAATGCGGTCTTAGCCTCTCTGGTCTCAACAATCTGTCTGATTTTGGATTTTTTTTTTTCTTTCCCAAAATCAGAGAATTGACACCAGAGAGGCTGAATACTGCACTGAGTCAATGCGGTCTTAGCCTCTCTGGTCTCAACACTCTGTCTGATTTTGGATTTTTTTTTTCTCCCAAAATCAGACTTGACACCAGAGAGGCTGTATAGCACACTGATTCAATGCAGTTTTAGCCTCTCTGGTGTCAACACTCTGTCTGATTTTGGATTTTTTTTTTTTTTTCCCAAAATCAGAGTATTGACACCAGAGAGGCTGAATACCGCACTGAGTCAATGCGGTCTTAGCCTCTCTGGTCTCAACACTGTCTGATTTTGGTTTTTTTTTTTTTTTCCCAAAATCAGACTTGACACCAGAGAGGCTGAATACCGCACTGAGTCAATGCGGTCTTAGCCTCTCTGGTCTCAACACTCTGTCTGATTTTGGATTTTTTTTTCCCCCCCAAAATCAGACAGAGTATTGACACCAGAGAGGCTGTATAGCACACTGAGTCAATGCGGTTTTAGCCTCTGTGGTCTCAACACTCTGTCTCATTTTGGATTTTTTTTTTTTTTTCCCAAAATCAGAGTATTGACACCAGAGAGGCTGAATACCGCACTGAGTCAATGCGGTCTTAGGCTCTCTGGTCTCAACACTCTGTCTGATTTTTGATTTTTTTTTTTCTTCCCAAAATCAGTCTTGACACCAGAGAGGCTGAATACTGCACTGAGTCAATGCAGTCTTAGCCTCTCTGGTCTCAACACTCTGTCTGATTTTGGAAAAAAAAAAAAAAATCTCCCCAAATCAGACAGAGTATTGACACCAGAGACGCTGAATACCGCACTGAGTCAATGCCTCTCTGGTCTCAACACTGTCTGATTTTAGATTTTTTTTCTTTCTTCCAAAATCAGACAGAGGATTGACACCAGAGAGGCTGAATACCGCACTGAGTCAATGCGGTCTTAGCCTCTCTGGTCTCAACACTCTGTCTGATTTTGGATTTTTTTTTTTTTTTCCCAAAATCAGACTTGACACCAGAGATGCTGAATACCGCACTGAGTCAATGCGGTCTTAGCCTCTCTGGTCTCAACACTCTGTCTGATTTTGGATTTTTTTTTTTTTCCCAAAATCAGACTTGACACCAGAGAGGCTGAATACCGCACTGAGTCAATGCAGTCTTAGCCTCTCTGGTCTCAACACTCTGTCTGATTTTGGATTTTTTTTCCCCAAAATCAGACAGAGTATTGACACCAGAGAGGCTGTATAGCACACTGATTCAATGCAGTTTTAGCCTCTCTGGTGTCAACACTCTGTCTGATTTTGGATTTCCCCCCCCCCCCCCCCCCAAAATCAGAGTATTGACACCAGAGAGGCTGAATACCGCACTGAGTCAATGCGGTCTTAGCCTCTCTGGTCTCAACAATCTGTCTGATTTTGGATTTTTTTTTTTCTTTCCCAAAATCAGAGAATTGACACCAGAGAGGCTGAATACTGCACTGAGTCAATGCGGTCTTAGCCTCTCTGGTCTCAACACTCTGTCTGATTTTGGATTTTTTTTTTTTTTTTCCCAAAATCAGACGACACCAGAGAGGCTGAATACCGCACTGAGTCAATGCGGTCTTAGCCTCTCTGGTCTCAACACTCTGTCTGATTTTGGATTTTTTTTTTCTCCCAAAATCAGACTTGACACCAGAGAGGCTGTATAGCACACTGATTCAATGCAGTTTTAGCCTCTCTGGTGTCAACACTCTGTCTGATTTTGGATTTTTTTTTTTTTTTTCCCAAAATCAGAGTATTGACACCAGAGAGGCTGAATACCGCACTGAGTCAATGCGGTCTTAGCCTCTCTGGTCTCAACACTGTCTGATTTTGGATTTTTTTTTTTTTTCCCAAAATCAGACTTGACACCAGAGAGGCTGAATACCGCACTGAGTCAATGCGGTCTTAGCCTCTCTGGTCTCAACACTCTGTCTGATTTTGGATTTTTTTTTTCCCCCCCAAAATCAGACAGAGTATTGACACCAGAGAGGCTGTATAGCACACTGAGTCAATGCGGTTTTAGCCTCTCTTGTCTCAACACTCTGTCTCATTTTGGATTTTTTTTTTTTTTTCCCAAAATCAGAGTATTGACACCAGAGAGGCTGAATACCGCACTGAGTCAATGCGGTCTTAGGCTCTCTGGTCTCAACACTCTGTCTGATTTTTGATTTTTTTTTTCTTCCCAAAATCAGTCTTGACACCAGAGAGGCTGAATACTGCACTGAGTCAATGCAGTCTTAGCCTCTCTGGTCTCAACACTCTGTCTGATTTTGGAAAAAAAAAAAAAAATCTCCCCAAATCAGACAGAGTATTGACACCAGAGACGCTGAATACCGCACTGAGTCAATGCCTCTCTGGTCTCAACACTGTCTGATTTTAGATTTTTTTTCTTTCTTCCAAAATCAGACAGAGGATTGACACCAGAGAGGCTGAATACCGCACTGAGTCAATGCGGTCTTAGCCTCTCTGGTCTCAACACTCTGTCTGATTTTGGATTTTTTTTTTTTTCCCAAAATCAGACTTGACACCAGAGAGGCTGAATACCGCACTGAGTCAATGCAGTCTTAGCCTCTCTGGTCTCAACACTCTGTCTGATTTTGGATTTTTTTTCCCCAAAATCAGACAGAGTATTGACACCAGAGAGGCTGTATAGCACACTGATTCAATGCAGTTTTAGCCTCTCTGGTGTCAACACTCTGTCTGATTTTGGATTCCCCCCCCCCCCCCCCCCCCAAAATCAGAGTATTGACACCAGAGAGGCTGAATACCGCACTGAGTCAATGCGGTCTTAGCCTCTCTGGTCTCAACAATCTGTCTGATTTTGGATTTTTTTTTTTCTTTCCCAAAATCAGAGAATTGACACCAGAGAGGCTGAATACTGCACTGAGTCAATGCGGTCTTAGCCTCTCTGGTCTCAACACTCTGTCTGATTTTGGATTTTTTTTTTCTCCCAAAATCAGACTTGACACCAGAGAGGCTGTATAGCACACTGATTCAATGCAGTTTTAGCCTCTCTGGTGTCAACACTCTGTCTGATTTTGGATTTTTTTTTTTTTTTCCCAAAATCAGAGTATTGACACCAGAGAGGCTGAATACCGCACTGAGTCAATGCGGTCTTAGCCTCTCTGGTCTCAACACTGTCTGATTTTGGTTTTTTTTTTTTTTTCCCAAAATCAGACTTGACACCAGAGAGGCTGAATACCGCACTGAGTCAATGCGGTCTTAGCCTCTCTGGTCTCAACACTCTGTCTGATTTTGGATTTTTTTTTCCCCCCCAAAATCAGACAGAGTATTGACACCAGAGAGGCTGTATAGCACACTGAGTCAATGCGGTTTTAGCCTCTGTGGTCTCAACACTCTGTCTCATTTTGGATTTTTTTTTTTTTTTCCCAAAATCAGAGTATTGACACCAGAGAGGCTGAATACCGCACTGAGTCAATGCGGTCTTAGGCTCTCTGGTCTCAACACTCTGTCTGATTTTTGATTTTTTTTTTTCTTCCCAAAATCAGTCTTGACACCAGAGAGGCTGAATACTGCACTGAGTCAATGCAGTCTTAGCCTCTCTGGTCTCAACACTCTGTCTGATTTTGGAAAAAAAAAAAAAAATCTCCCCAAATCAGACAGAGTATTGACACCAGAGACGCTGAATACCGCACTGAGTCAATGCCTCTCTGGTCTCAACACTGTCTGATTTTAGATTTTTTTTCTTTCTTCCAAAATCAGACAGAGGATTGACACCAGAGAGGCTGAATACCGCACTGAGTCAATGCGGTCTTAGCCTCTCTGGTCTCAACACTCTGTCTGATTTTGGATTTTTTTTTTTTTTTCCCAAAATCAGACTTGACACCAGAGATGCTGAATACCGCACTGAGTCAATGCGGTCTTAGCCTCTCTGGTCTCAACACTCTGTCTGATTTTGGATTTTTTTTTTTTTCCCAAAATCAGACTTGACACCAGAGAGGCTGAATACCGCACTGAGTCAATGCAGTCTTAGCCTCTCTGGTCTCAACACTCTGTCTGATTTTGGATTTTTTTTCCCCAAAATCAGACAGAGTATTGACACCAGAGAGGCTGTATAGCACACTGATTCAATGCAGTTTTAGCCTCTCTGGTGTCAACACTCTGTCTGATTTTGGATTTCCCCCCCCCCCCCCCCAAAATCAGAGTATTGACACCAGAGAGGCTGAATACCGCACTGAGTCAATGCGGTCTTAGCCTCTCTGGTCTCAACAATCTGTCTGATTTTGGATTTTTTTTTTTCTTTCCCAAAATCAGAGAATTGACACCAGAGAGGCTGAATACTGCACTGAGTCAATGCGGTCTTAGCCTCTCTGGTCTCAACACTCTGTCTGATTTTGGATTTTTTTTTTTTTTTCCCAAAATCAGACGACACCAGAGAGGCTGAATACCGCACTGAGTCAATGCGGTCTTAGCCTCTCTGGTCTCAACACTCTGTCTGATTTTGGATTTTTTTTTTCTCCCAAAATCAGACTTGACACCAGAGAGGCTGTATAGCACACTGATTCAATGCAGTTTTAGCCTCTCTGGTGTCAACACTCTGTCTGATTTTGGATTTTTTTTTTTTTTTCCCAAAATCAGAGTATTGACACCAGAGAGGCTGAATACCGCACTGAGTCAATGCGGTCTTAGCCTCTCTGGTCTCAACACTGTCTGATTTTGGATTTTTTTTTTTTTTCCCAAAATCAGACTTGACACCAGAGAGGCTGAATACCGCACTGAGTCAATGCGGTCTTAGCCTCTCTGGTCTCAACACTCTGTCTGATTTTGGATTTTTTTTTCCCCCCCCAAAATCAGACAGAGTATTGACACCAGAGAGGCTGTATAGCACACTGAGTCAATGCGGTTTTAGCCTCTCTTGTCTCAACACTCTGTCTCATTTTGGATTTTTTTTTTTTTTTCCCAAAATCAGAGTATTGACACCAGAGAGGCTGAATACCGCACTGAGTCAATGCGGTCTTAGGCTCTCTGGTCTCAACACTCTGTCTGATTTTTGATTTTTTTTTTCTTCCCAAAATCAGTCTTGACACCAGAGAGGCTGAATACTGCACTGAGTCAATGCAGTCTTAGCCTCTCTGGTCTCAACACTCTGTCTGATTTTGGAAAAAAAAAAAAAAATCTCCCCAAATCAGACAGAGTATTGACACCAGAGACGCTGAATACCGCACTGAGTCAATGCCTCTCTGGTCTCAACACTGTCTGATTTTAGATTTTTTTTCTTTCTTCCAAAATCAGACAGAGGATTGACACCAGAGAGGCTGAATACCGCACTGAGTCAATGCGGTCTTAGCCTCTCTGGTCTCAACACTCTGTCTGATTTTGGATTTTTTTTTTTTTCCCAAAATCAGACTTGACACCAGAGAGGCTGAATACCGCACTGAGTCAATGCAGTCTTAGCCTCTCTGGTCTCAACACTCTGTCTGATTTTGGATTTTTTTTCCCCAAAATCAGACAGAGTATTGACACCAGAGAGGCTGTATAGCACACTGATTCAATGCAGTTTTAGCCTCTCTGGTGTCAACACTCTGTCTGATTTTGGATTCCCCCCCCCCCCCCCCCCCAAAATCAGAGTATTGACACCAGAGAGGCTGAATACCGCACTGAGTCAATGCGGTCTTAGCCTCTCTGGTCTCAACAATCTGTCTGATTTTGGATTTTTTTTTTTCTTTCCCAAAATCAGAGAATTGACACCAGAGAGGCTGAATACTGCACTGAGTCAATGCGGTCTTAGCCTCTCTGGTCTCAACACTCTGTCTGATTTTGGATTTTTTTTTTCTCCCAAAATCAGACTTGACACCAGAGAGGCTGTATAGCACACTGATTCAATGCAGTTTTAGCCTCTCTGGTGTCAACACTCTGTCTGATTTTGGATTTTTTTTTTTTTTTCCCAAAATCAGAGTATTGACACCAGAGAGGCTGAATACCGCACTGAGTCAATGCGGTCTTAGCCTCTCTGGTCTCAACACTGTCTGATTTTGGTTTTTTTTTTTTTTTCCCAAAATCAGACTTGACACCAGAGAGGCTGAATACCGCACTGAGTCAATGCGGTCTTAGCCTCTCTGGTCTCAACACTCTGTCTGATTTTGGATTTTTTTTTCCCCCCCAAAATCAGACAGAGTATTGACACCAGAGAGGCTGTATAGCACACTGAGTCAATGCGGTTTTAGCCTCTGTGGTCTCAACACTCTGTCTCATTTTGGATTTTTTTTTTTTTTTCCCAAAATCAGAGTATTGACACCAGAGAGGCTGAATACCGCACTGAGTCAATGCGGTCTTAGGCTCTCTGGTCTCAACACTCTGTCTGATTTTTGATTTTTTTTTTTCTTCCCAAAATCAGTCTTGACACCAGAGAGGCTGAATACTGCACTGAGTCAATGCAGTCTTAGCCTCTCTGGTCTCAACACTCTGTCTGATTTTGGAAAAAAAAAAAAAAATCTCCCCAAATCAGACAGAGTATTGACACCAGAGACGCTGAATACCGCACTGAGTCAATGCCTCTCTGGTCTCAACACTGTCTGATTTTAGATTTTTTTTCTTTCTTCCAAAATCAGACAGAGGATTGACACCAGAGAGGCTGAATACCGCACTGAGTCAATGCGGTCTTAGCCTCTCTGGTCTCAACACTCTGTCTGATTTTGGATTTTTTTTTTTTTTTCCCAAAATCAGACTTGACACCAGAGATGCTGAATACCGCACTGAGTCAATGCGGTCTTAGCCTCTCTGGTCTCAACACTCTGTCTGATTTTGGATTTTTTTTTTTTTCCCAAAATCAGACTTGACACCAGAGAGGCTGAATACCGCACTGAGTCAATGCAGTCTTAGCCTCTCTGGTCTCAACACTCTGTCTGATTTTGGATTTTTTTTCCCCAAAATCAGACAGAGTATTGACACCAGAGAGGCTGTATAGCACACTGATTCAATGCAGTTTTAGCCTCTCTGGTGTCAACACTCTGTCTGATTTTGGATTCCCCCCCCCCCCCCCCCAAAATCAGAGTATTGACACCAGAGAGGCTGAATACCGCACTGAGTCAATGCGGTCTTAGCCTCTCTGGTCTCAACAATCTGTCTGATTTTGGATTTTTTTTTTTCTTTCCCAAAATCAGAGAATTGACACCAGAGAGGCTGAATACTGCACTGAGTCAATGCGGTCTTAGCCTCTCTGGTCTCAACACTCTGTCTGATTTTGGATTTTTTTTTTTTTTTCCCAAAATCAGACGACACCAGAGAGGCTGAATACCGCACTGAGTCAATGCGGTCTTAGCCTCTCTGGTCTCAACACTCTGTCTGATTTTGGATTTTTTTCCCCCCCCAAAATCAGACAGAGAATTGACACCAGAGAGGCTGAATACTGCACTGAGTCAATGCGGTCTTAGCCTCTCTGGTCTCAACACTCTGTCTCATTTTGGATTTTTTTTTTTTTTTCCCAAAATCAGAGTATTGACACCAGAGAGGCTGAATACCGCACTGAGTCAATGCGGTCTCAGGCTCTCTGGTCTCAACACTCTGTCTGATTTTTGATTTTTTTTTTCTTCCCAAAATCAGTCTTGACACCAGAGAGGCTGAATACTGCACTGAGTCAATGCGGTCTTAGCCTCTCTGGTCTCAACACTCTGTCTGATTTTGGAAAAAAAAAAAAAATCTCCCCAAATCAGACAGAGTATTGACACCAGAGAGGCTGAATACCGCACTGAGTCAATGCCTCTCTGGTCTCAACACTGTCTGATTTTGGATTTTTTTTCTTTCTTCCAAAATCAGACAGAGGATTGACACCAGAGAGGCTGAATACCGCACTGAGTCAATGCGGTCTTAGCCTCTCTGGTCTCAACACTCTGTCTGATTTTGGAAAAAATAAAAAAAATCTCCCAAAATCAGACAGAGTATTGACACCAGAGAGGCTGTATAGCACACTGAGTCAATGCGGTCTTAGCCTCTCTGGTCTCAACACTCTGTCTGATTTTGGATTTTTTTTTTTTTTTCCCAAAATCAGACTTGACACCAGAGAGGCTGAATACCGCACTGAGTCAATGCGGTCTTAGCCTCTCTGGTCTCAACACTCTGTCTGATTTTGGATTTTTTTTTTTTCTCCCAAAATCAGACTTGACACCAGAGAGGCTGAATACCGCACTGAGTCAATGCAGTCTTAGCCTCTCTGGTCTCAACACTCTGTCTGATTTTGGATTTTTTTTCCCCAAAATCAGACAGAGTATTGACACCAGAGAGGCTGTATAGCACACTGATTCAATGCAGTTTTAGCCTCTCTGGTGTCAACACTCTGTCTGATTTTGGATTCCCCCCCCCCCCCCCCCCCAAAATCAGAGTATTGACACCAGAGAGGCTGAATACCGCACTGAGTCAATGCGGTCTTAGCCTCTCTGGTCTCAACAATCTGTCTGATTTTGGATTTTTTTTTTTCTTTCCCAAAATCAGAGAATTGACACCAGAGAGGCTGAATACTGCACTGAGTCAATGCGGTCTTAGCCTCTCTGGTCTCAACACTCTGTCTGATTTTGGATTTTTTTTTTTTTTTCCCAAAATCAGACGACACCAGAGAGGCTGAATACCGCACTGAGTCAATGCGGTCTTAGCCTCTCTGGTGTCAACACTCTGTCTGATTTTGGATTTTTTTTTTTTTTCTCCAAAATCAGACTTGACACCAGAGAGGCTGAATACCGCACTGAGTCAATGCGGTCTTAGCCTCTCTGGTCTCAACACTCTGTCTGATTTTGGATTTTTTTTTTTTTTTCCAAAATCAGACTTGACACCAGAGAGGCTGAATACCGCACTGAGTCAATGCGGTCTTAGCCTCTCTGGTGTCAACACTCTGTCTGATTTTTGATTTTTTTTTTTTTTCCAAAATCAGACTTGACACCAGAGAGGCTGAATACCGCACTGAGTCAATGCGGTCTTAGCCTCTCTGGTGTCAACACTCTGTCTGATTTTGGATTTTTTTTTTTTTCCAAAATCAGACTTGACACCAGAGAGGCTGAATACCGCACTGAGTCAATGCGGTCTTAGCCTCTCTGGTCTCAACACTCTGTCTGATTTTGGATTTTTTTTTTTTTTTCTCCAAAATCAGACTTGACACCAGAGAGGCTGAATACCGCACTGAGTCAATGCGGTCTTAGCCTCTCTGGTCTCAACACTCTGTCTGATTTTGGATTTTTTTTTTTTTTTCCAAAATCAGACTTGACACCAGAGAGGCTGAATACCGCACTGAGTCAATGCGGTCTTAGCCTCTCTGGTGTCAACACTCTGTCTGATTTTGGATTTTTTTTTTTTTTTCCAAAATCAGACTTGACACCAGAGAGGCTGAATACCGCACTGAGTCAATGCGGTCTTAGCCTCTCTGGTGTCAACACTCTGTCTGATTTTGGATTTTTTTTTTTTTTTCTCCAAAATCAGACTTGACACCAGAGAGGCTGAATACCGCACTGAGTCAATGCGGTCTTAGCCTCTCTGGTCTCAACACTCTGTCTGATTTTGGATTTTTTTTTTTTTTTCTAAAATCAGACTTGACACCAGAGAGGCTGAATACCGCACTGAGTCAATGCGGTCTTAGCCTCTCTGGTGTCAACACTCTGTCTGATTTTGGATTTTTTTTTTTTTTCCAAAATCAGACTTGACACCAGAGAGGCTGAATACCGCACTGAGTCAATGCGGTCTTAGCCTCTCTGGTGTCAACACTCTGTCTGATTTTGGATTTTTTTTTTTTTCCAAAATCAGACTTGACACCAGAGAGGCTGAATACCGCACTGAGTCAATGCGGTCTTAGCCTCTCTGGTCTCAACACTCTGTCTGATTTTGGATTTTTTTTTTTTTTTTTTTTTCCAAAATCAGACTTGACACCAGAGAGGCTGAATACCGCACTGAGTCAATGCGGTCTTAGCCTCTCTGGTGTCAACACTCTGTCTGATTTTGGATTTTTTTTTTTTTTTTCCAAAATCAGACTTGACACCAGAGAGGCTGAATACCGCCCTGAGTCAATGCGGTCTTAGCCTCTCTGGTGTCAACACTCTGTCTGAATTTGGATTTTCTTTTTTTTTTTTTTTCCAAAATCAGACTTGACACCAGAGAGGCTGAATACCGCACTGAGTCAATGCGGTCTTAGCCTCTCTGGTGTCAACACTCTGTCTGATTTTGGATTTTTTTTTTTTTTTTTTCCAAAATCAGACTTGACACCAGAGAGGCTGAATACTGCACTGAGTCAATGCGGTCTTAGCCTCTCTGGTCTCAACACTCTGTCTGATTTTGGATTTTTTTTTTTTTCCAAAATCAGACTTGACACCAGAGAGGCTGAATACCGCACTGAGTCAATGCGGTCTTAGCCTCTCTGGTGTCAACACTCTGTCTGATTTTGGATTTTTTTTTTTTTTTTCCAAAATCAGACTTGACACCAGAGAGGCTGAATACCGCACTGAGTCAATGCGGTCTTAGCCTCTCTGGTCTCAGCACTCTGTCTGATTTTGGATTTTTTTTTTTTTTTTCCAAAATCAGACTTGACACCAGAGAGGCTGAATACCGCACTGAGTCAATGCGGTTTTAGCCTCTCTGGTCTCAACACTCTGTCTCATTTATTATTATTTTTTTTTTCCCCAAAATCAGAGTATTGACACCAGAGAGGCTGAATACCGCACTGAGTCAATGCGGTCTTAGGCTCTCTGGTCTCAACACTCTGTCTGATTTTTGATTTTTTTTTTTTCCCAAAATCAGTCTTGACACCAGAGAGGCTGAATACTGCACTGAGTCAATGCGGTCTTAGCCTCTCTGGTCTCAACACTCTGTCTGATTTTTGATTTTTTTTTTTTCCCAAAATCAGTCTTGACACCAGAGAGGCTGAATACTGCACTGAGTCAATGCGGTCTTAGCCTCTCTGGTCTCAGCACTCTGTCTGATTTTGGATTTTTTTTTTTTTTTTCCAAAATCAGACTTGACACCAGAGAGGCTGAATACCGCACTGAGTCAATGCGGTTTTAGCCTCTCTGGTCTCAACACTCTGTCTCATTTATTATTATTTTTTTTTTCCCCAAAATCAGAGTATTGACACCAGAGAGGCTGAATACCGCACTGAGTCAATGCGGTCTTAGGCTCTCTGGTCTCAACACTCTGTCTGATTTTTGATTTTTTTTTTTTCCCAAAATCAGTCTTGACACCAGAGAGGCTGAATACTGCACTGAGTCAATGCGGTCTTAGCCTCTCTGGTCTCAACACTCTGTCTGATTTTGGAAAAAAAAAAAAAATCTCCCCAAATCAGACAGAGTATTGACACCAGAGAGGCTGAATACCGCACTGAGTCAATGCCTCTCTGGTCTCAACACTGTCTGATTTTAGATTTTTTTTCTTTCTTCCAAAATCAGACAGAGGATTGACACCAGAGAGGCTGAATACCGCACTGAGTCAATGCGGTCTTAGCCTCTCTGGTCTCAACACTCTGTCTGATTTTGGAAAAAATAAAAAAAATCTCCCAAAATCAGACAGAGTATTGACACCAGAGAGGCTGTATAGCACACTGAGTCAATGCGGTCTTAGCCTCTCTGGTCTCAACACTCTGTCTGATTTTGGATTTTTTTTTTTTCTTCCCAAAATCAGACTTGACACCAGAGAGGCTGAATACCGCACTGAGTCAATGCGGTCTTAGCCTCTCTGGTCTCAACACTCTGTCTGATTTTGGATTTTTTTTCCCCCAAAATCAGACAGAGTATTGACACCAGAGAGGCTGTATAGCACACTGATTCAATGCAGTTTTAGCCTCTCTGGTGTCAACACTCTGTCTGATTTTGGATTTTTTTTTTTTTTCCCCCAAAATCAGAGTATTGACACCAGAGAGGCTGAATACCGCACTGAGTCAATGCGGTCTTAGCCTCTCTGGTCTCAACACTCTGTCTGATTTTGGATTTTTTTTTTTTTTTCCAAAATCAGACTTGACACCAGAGAGGCTGAATACCGCACTGAGTCAATGCGGTCTTAGCCTCTCTGGTGTCAACACTCTGTCTGATTTTGGATTTTTTTTTTTTTTCCAAAATCAGACTTGACACCAGAGAGGCTGAATACCGCACTGAGTCAATGCGGTCTTAGCCTCTCTGGTGTCAACACTCTGTCTGATTTTGGATTTTTTTTTTTTCCAAAATCAGACTTGACACCAGAGAGGCTGAATACCGCACTGAGTCAATGCGGTCTTAGCCTCTCTGGTCTCAACACTCTGTCTGATTTTGGATTTTTTTTTTTTTTTCTCCAAAATCAGACTTGACACCAGAGAGGCTGAATACCGCACTGAGTCAATGCGGTCTTAGCCTCTCTGGTCTCAACACTCTGTCTGATTTTGGATTTTTTTTTTTTTTTCCAAAATCAGACTTGACACCAGAGAGGCTGAATACCGCACTGAGTCAATGCGGTCTTAGCCTCTCTGGTGTCAACACTCTGTCTGATTTTGGATTTTTTTTTTTTTTTCCAAAATCAGACTTGACACCAGAGAGGCTGAATACCGCACTGAGTCAATGCGGTCTTAGCCTCTCTGGTGTCAACACTCTGTCTGATTTTGGATTTTTTTTTTTTTTTCTCCAAAATCAGACTTGACACCAGAGAGGCTGAATACCGCACTGAGTCAATGCGGTCTTAGCCTCTCTGGTCTCAACACTCTGTCTGATTTTGGATTTTTTTTTTTTTTTCTAAAATCAGACTTGACACCAGAGAGGCTGAATACCGCACTGAGTCAATGCGGTCTTAGCCTCTCTGGTGTCAACACTCTGTCTGATTTTGGATTTTTTTTTTTTTTCCAAAATCAGACTTGACACCAGAGAGGCTGAATACCGCACTGAGTCAATGCGGTCTTAGCCTCTCTGGTGTCAACACTCTGTCTGATTTTGGATTTTTTTTTTTTTCCAAAATCAGACTTGACACCAGAGAGGCTGAATACCGCACTGAGTCAATGCGGTCTTAGCCTCTCTGGTCTCAACACTCTGTCTGATTTTGGATTTTTTTTTTTTTTTTTTTTTCCAAAATCAGACTTGACACCAGAGAGGCTGAATACCGCACTGAGTCAATGCGGTCTTAGCCTCTCTGGTGTCAACACTCTGTCTGATTTTGGATTTTTTTTTTTTTTTTCCAAAATCAGACTTGACACCAGAGAGGCTGAATACCGCCCTGAGTCAATGCGGTCTTAGCCTCTCTGGTGTCAACACTCTGTCTGAATTTGGATTTTCTTTTTTTTTTTTTTTCCAAAATCAGACTTGACACCAGAGAGGCTGAATACCGCACTGAGTCAATGCGGTCTTAGCCTCTCTGGTGTCAACACTCTGTCTGATTTTGGATTTTTTTTTTTTTTTTTTCCAAAATCAGACTTGACACCAGAGAGGCTGAATACCGCACTGAGTCAATGCGGTCTTAGCCTCTCTGGTCTCAACACTCTGTCTGATTTTGGATTTTTTTTTTTTTCCAAAATCAGACTTGACACCAGAGAGGCTGAATACCGCACTGAGTCAATGCGGTCTTAGCCTCTCTGGTGTCAACACTCTGTCTGATTTTGGATTTTTTTTTTTTTTTTCCAAAATCAGACTTGACACCAGAGAGGCTGAATACCGCACTGAGTCAATGCGGTCTTAGCCTCTCTGGTCTCAGCACTCTGTCTGATTTTGGATTTTTTTTTTTTTTTTCCAAAATCAGACTTGACACCAGAGAGGCTGAATACCGCACTGAGTCAATGCGGTTTTAGCCTCTCTGGTCTCAACACTCTGTCTCATTTATTATTATTTTTTTTTTCCCCAAAATCAGAGTATTGACACCAGAGAGGCTGAATACCGCACTGAGTCAATGCGGTCTTAGGCTCTCTGGTCTCAACACTCTGTCTGATTTTTGATTTTTTTTTTCTTCCCAAAATCAGTCTTGACACCAGAGAGGCTGAATACTGCACTGAGTCAATGCGGTCTTAGCCTCTCTGGTCTCAACACTCTGTCTGATTTTGGAAAAAAAAAAAAAATCTCCCCAAATCAGACAGAGTATTGACACCAGAGAGGCTGAATACCGCACTGAGTCAATGCCTCTCTGGTCTCAACACTGTCTGATTTTAGATTTTTTTTCTTTCTTCCAAAATCAGACAGAGGATTGACACCAGAGAGGCTGAATACCGCACTGAGTCAATGCGGTCTTAGCCTCTCTGGTCTCAACACTCTGTCTGATTTTGGAAAAAATAAAAAAAATCTCCCAAAATCAGACAGAGTATTGACACCAGAGAGGCTGTATAGCACACTGAGTCAATGCGGTCTTAGCCTCTCTGGTCTCAACACTCTGTCTGATTTTGGATTTTTTTTTTTTCTTCCCAAAATCAGACTTGACACCAGAGAGGCTGAATACCGCACTGAGTCAATGCGGTCTTAGCCTCTCTGGTCTCAACACTCTGTCTGATTTTGGATTTTTTTTCCCCCAAAATCAGACAGAGTATTGACACCAGAGAGGCTGTATAGCACACTGATTCAATGCAGTTTTAGCCTCTCTGGTGTCAACACTCTGTCTGATTTTGGATTTTTTTTTTTTTTCCCCCAAAATCAGAGTATTGACACCAGAGAGGCTGAATACCGCACTGAGTCAATGCGGTCTTAGGCTCTCTGGTCTCAACAATCTGTCTGATTTTGGATTTTTTTTTTCTTTCCCAAAATCAGAGTATTGACACCAGAGAGGCTGAATACCGCACTGAGTCAATGCGGTCTTAGCCTCTCTGGTCTCAACACTCTGTCTGATTTTGGATTTTTTTTTTCTCCCAAAATCAGACTTGACACCAGAGAGGCTGTATAGCACACTGATTCAATGCAGTTTTAGCCTCTCTGGTGTCAACACTCTGTCTGATTTTGGATTTTTTTTTTTTTTCCCCAAAATCAGAGTATTGACACCAGAGAGGCTGAATACCGCACTGAGTCAATGCGGTCTTAGCCTCTCTGGTCTCAACACTGTCTGATTTTGGATTTTTTTTTTTTTTCCCAAAATCAGACTTGACACCAGAGAGGCTGAATACCGCACTGAGTCAATGCGGTCTTAGCCTCTCTGGTCTCAACACTCTGTCTGATTTTGGATTTTTTTTTTTTCCCCCAAAATCAGACAGAGTATTGACACCAGAGAGGCTGTATAGCACACTGAGTCAATGCGGTTTTAGCCTCTCTGGTCTCAACACTCTGTCTCATTTTGGATTTTTTTTTTTTTTTCCCAAAATCAGAGTATTGACACCAGAGAGGCTGAATACCGCACTGAGTCAATGCGGTCTTAGGCTCTCTGGTCTCAACACTCTGTCTGATTTTTGATTTTTTTTTTTTTTCCAAAATCAGACTTGACACCAGAGAGGCTGAATACCGCACTGAGTCAATGCGGTCTTAGCCTCTCTGGTGTCAACACTCTGTCTGATTTTGGATTTTTTTTTTTTTTTCTCCAAAATCAGACTTGACACCAGAGAGGCTGAATACCGCACTGAGTCAATGCGGTCTTAGCCTCTCTGGTCTCAACACTCTGTCTGATTTTGGATTTTTTTTTTTTTTTCTAAAATCAGACTTGACACCAGAGAGGCTGAATACCGCACTGAGTCAATGCGGTCTTAGCCTCTCTGGTGTCAACACTCTGTCTGATTTTGGATTTTTTTTTTTTTTCCAAAATCAGACGACACCAGAGAGGCTGAATACCGCACTGAGTCAATGCGGTCTTAGCCTCTCTGGTGTCAACACTCTGTCTGATTTTGGATTTTTTTTTTTTTTTTTTCCAAAATCAGACTTGACACCAGAGAGGCTGAATACCGCACTGAGTCAATGCGGTCTTAGCCTCTCTGGTCTCAACACTCTGTCTGATTTTGGATTTTTTTTTTTTTTCCAAAATCAGACTTGACACCAGAGAGGCTGAATACCGCACTGAGTCAATGCGGTCTTAGCCTCTCTGGTGTCAACACTCTGTCTGATTTTGGATTTTTTTTTTTTTTTTCCAAAATCAGACTTGACACCAGAGAGGCTGAATACCACACTGAGTCAATGCGGTCTTAGCCTCTCTGGTCTCAGCACTCTGTCTGATTTTGGATTTTTTTTTTTTTTTTCCAAAATCAGACTTGACACCAGAGAGGCTGAATACCGCACTGAGTCAATGCGGTTTTAGCCTCTCTGGTCTCAACACTCTGTCTCATTTTTTTTTTTTTTTTTCCCCCCCAAAATCAGAGTATTGACACCAGAGAGGCTGAATACCGCACTGAGTCAATGCGGTCTTAGGCTCTCTGGTCTCAACACTCTGTCTGATTTTGGAAAAAATAAAAAAAATCTCCCAAAATCAGACAGAGTATTGACACCAGAGAGGCTGTATAGCACACTGAGTCAATGCGGTCTTAGCCTCTCTGGTCTCAACACTCTGTCTGATTTTGGATTTTTTTTTTTTTTTCTAAAATCAGACTTGACACCAGAGAGGCTGAATACCGCACTGAGTCAATGCGGTCTTAGCCTCTCTGGTGTCAACACTCTGTCTGATTTTGGATTTTTTTTTTTTTTCCAAAATCAGACTTGACACCAGAGAGGCTGAATACCGCACTGAGTCAATGCGGTCTTAGCCTCTCTGGTGTCAACACTCTGTCTGATTTTGGATTTTTTTTTTTTTCCAAAATCAGACTTGACACCAGAGAGGCTGAATACCGCACTGAGTCAATGCGGTCTTAGCCTCTCTGGTCTCAACACTCTGTCTGATTTTGGATTTTTTTTTTTTTTTTTTTTTCCAAAATCAGACTTGACACCAGAGAGGCTGAATACCGCACTGAGTCAATGCGGTCTTAGCCTCTCTGGTGTCAACACTCTGTCTGATTTTGGATTTTTTTTTTTTTTTTCCAAAATCAGACTTGACACCAGAGAGGCTGAATACCGCCCTGAGTCAATGCGGTCTTAGCCTCTCTGGTGTCAACACTCTGTCTGAATTTGGATTTTCTTTTTCTTTTTTTTTCCAAAATCAGACTTGACACCAGAGAGGCTGAATACCGCACTGAGTCAATGCGGTCTTAGCCTCTCTGGTGTCAACACTCTGTCTGATTTTGGATTTTTTTTTTTTTTTTTTCCAAAATCAGACTTGACACCAGAGAGGCTGAATACCGCACTGAGTCAATGCGGTCTTAGCCTCTCTGGTCTCAACACTCTGTCTGATTTTGGATTTTTTTTTTTTTCCAAAATCAGACTTGACACCAGAGAGGCTGAATACCGCACTGAGTCAATGCGGTCTTAGCCTCTCTGGTGTCAACACTCTGTCTGATTTTGGATTTTTTTTTTTTTTTTCCAAAATCAGACTTGACACCAGAGAGGCTGAATACCGCACTGAGTCAATGCGGTCTTAGCCTCTCTGGTCTCAGCACTCTGTCTGATTTTGGATTTTTTTTTTTTTTTTCCAAAATCAGACTTGACACCAGAGAGGCTGAATACCGCACTGAGTCAATGCGGTTTTAGCCTCTCTGGTCTCAACACTCTGTCTCATTTATTATTATTTTTTTTTTCCCCAAAATCAGAGTATTGACACCAGAGAGGCTGAATACCGCACTGAGTCAATGCGGTCTTAGGCTCTCTGGTCTCAACACTCTGTCTGATTTTTGATTTTTTTTTTTTCCCAAAATCAGTCTTGACACCAGAGAGGCTGAATACTGCACTGAGTCAATGCGGTCTTAGCCTCTCTGGTCTCAACACTCTGTCTGATTTTGGAAAAAAAAAAAAAAATCTCCCCAAATCAGACAGAGTATTGACACCAGAGAGGCTGAATACCGCACTGAGTCAATGCCTCTCTGGTCTCAACACTGTCTGATTTTAGATTTTTTTTCTTTCTTCCAAAATCAGACAGAGGATTGACACCAGAGAGGCTGAATACCGCACTGAGTCAATGCGGTCTTAGCCTCTCTGGTCTCAACACTCTGTCTGATTTTGGAAAAAATAAAAAAAATCTCCCAAAATCAGACAGAGTATTGACACCAGAGAGGCTGTATAGCACACTGAGTCAATGCGGTCTTAGCCTCTCTGGTCTCAACACTCTGTCTGATTTTGGATTTTTTTTTTTTCTTCCCAAAATCAGACTTGACACCAGAGAGGCTGAATACCGCACTGAGTCAATGCGGTCTTAGCCTCTCTGGTCTCAACACTCTGTCTGATTTTGGATTTTTTTTCCCCCAAAATCAGACAGAGTATTGACACCAGAGAGGCTGTATAGCACACTGATTCAATGCAGTTTTAGCCTCTCTGGTGTCAACACTCTGTCTGATTTTGGATTTTTTTTTTTTTTTCCCCAAAATCAGAGTATTGACACCAGAGAGGCTGAATACCGCACTGAGTCAATGCGGTCTTAGGCTCTCTGGTCTCAACAATCTGTCTGATTTTGGATTTTTTTTTTCTTTCCCAAAATCAGAGTATTGACACCAGAGAGGCTGAATACCGCACTGAGTCAATGCGGTCTTAGCCTCTCTGGTCTCAACACTCTGTCTGATTTTGGATTTTTTTTTTCTCCCAAAATCAGACTTGACACCAGAGAGGCTGTATAGCACACTGATTCAATGCAGTTTTAGCCTCTCTGGTGTCAACACTCTGTCTGATTTTGGATTTTTTTTTTTTTTTCCCAAAATCAGAGTATTGACACCAGAGAGGCTGAATACCGCACTGAGTCAATGCGGTCTTAGCCTCTCTGGTCTCAACACTGTCTGATTTTGGATTTTTTTTTTTTTTCCCAAAATCAGACTTGACACCAGAGAGGCTGAATACCGCACTGAGTCAATGCGGTCTTAGCCTCTCTGGTCTCAACACTCTGTCTGATTTTGGATTTTTTTTTTTTCCCCCAAAATCAGACAGAGTATTGACACCAGAGAGGCTGTATAGCACACTGAGTCAATGCGGTTTTAGCCTCTCTGGTCTCAACACTCTGTCTCATTTTGGATTTTTTTTTTTTTTTCCCAAAATCAGAGTATTGACACCAGAGAGGCTGAATACCGCACTGAGTCAATGCGGTCTTAGGCTCTCTGGTCTCAACACTCTGTCTGATTTTTGATTTTTTTTTTTTTTCCAAAATCAGACTTGACACCAGAGAGGCTGAATACCGCACTGAGTCAATGCGGTCTTAGCCTCTCTGGTGTCAACACTCTGTCTGATTTTGGATTTTTTTTTTTTTTTCTCCAAAATCAGACTTGACACCAGAGAGGCTGAATACCGCACTGAGTCAATGCGGTCTTAGCCTCTCTGGTCTCAACACTCTGTCTGATTTTGGATTTTTTTTTTTTTTTCTAAAATCAGACTTGACACCAGAGAGGCTGAATACCGCACTGAGTCAATGCGGTCTTAGCCTCTCTGGTGTCAACACTCTGTCTGATTTTGGATTTTTTTTTTTTTTCCAAAATCAGACTTGACACCAGAGAGGCTGAATACCGCACTGAGTCAATGCGGTCTTAGCCTCTCTGGTGTCAACACTCTGTCTGATTTTGGATTTTTTTTTTTTTTTTTTCCAAAATCAGACTTGACACCAGAGAGGCTGAATACCGCACTGAGTCAATGCGGTCTTAGCCTCTCTGGTCTCAACACTCTGTCTGATTTTGGATTTTTTTTTTTTTCCCAAAATCAGACTTGACACCAGAGAGGCTGAATACCGCACTGAGTCAATGCGGTCTTAGCCTCTCTGGTGTCAACACTCTGTCTGATTTTGGATTTTTTTTTTTTTTTTCCAAAATCAGACTTGACACCAGAGAGGCTGAATACCACACTGAGTCAATGCGGTCTTAGCCTCTCTGGTCTCAGCACTCTGTCTGATTTTGGATTTTTTTTTTTTTTTTCCAAAATCAGACTTGACACCAGAGAGGCTGAATACCGCACTGAGTCAATGCGGTTTTAGCCTCTCTGGTCTCAACACTCTGTCTCATTTTTTTTTTTTTTTTTTTCCCCCAAAATCAGAGTATTGACACCAGAGAGGCTGAATACCGCACTGAGTCAATGCGGTCTTAGGCTCTCTGGTCTCAACACTCTGTCTGATTTTTGATTTTTTTTTTTTCCCAAAATCAGTCTTGACACCAGAGAGGCTGAATACTGCACTGAGTCAATGCGGTCTTAGCCTCTCTGGTGTCAACACTCTGTCTGATTTTGGATTTTTTTTTTTTTTTCCAAAATCAGACTTGACACCAGAGAGGCTGAATACCGCACTGAGTCAATGCGGTCTTAGCCTCTCTGGTGTCAACACTCTGTCTGATTTTGGATTTTTTTTTTTTTTCTCCAAAATCAGACTTGACACCAGAGAGGCTGAATACCGCACTGAGTCAATGCGGTCTTAGCCTCTCTGGTCTCAACACTCTGTCTGATTTTGGATTTTTTTTTTTTTTTCCAAAATCAGACTTGACACCAGAGAGGCTGAATACCGCACTGAGTCAATGCGGTCTTAGCCTCTCTGGTGTCAACACTCTGTCTGATTTTGGATTTTTTTTTTTTTTCCAAAATCAGACTTGACACCAGAGAGGCTGAATACCGCACTGAGTCAATGCGGTCTTAGCCTCTCTGGTGTCAACACTCTGTCTGATTTTGGATTTTTTTTTTTTCCAAAATCAGACTTGACACCAGAGAGGCTGAATACCGCACTGAGTCAATGCGGTCTTAGCCTCTCTGGTCTCAACACTCTGTCTGATTTTGGATTTTTTTTTTTTTTTCTCCAAAATCAGACTTGACACCAGAGAGGCTGAATACCGCACTGAGTCAATGCGGTCTTAGCCTCTCTGGTCTCAACACTCTGTCTGATTTTGGATTTTTTTTTTTTTTTCCAAAATCAGACTTGACACCAGAGAGGCTGAATACCGCACTGAGTCAATGCGGTCTTAGCCTCTCTGGTGTCAACACTCTGTCTGATTTTGGATTTTTTTTTTTTTTTCCAAAATCAGACTTGACACCAGAGAGGCTGAATACCGCACTGAGTCAATGCGGTCTTAGCCTCTCTGGTGTCAACACTCTGTCTGATTTTGGATTTTTTTTTTTTTTTCTCCAAAATCAGACTTGACACCAGAGAGGCTGAATACCGCACTGAGTCAATGCGGTCTTAGCCTCTCTGGTCTCAACACTCTGTCTGATTTTGGATTTTTTTTTTTTTTTCTAAAATCAGACTTGACACCAGAGAGGCTGAATACCGCACTGAGTCAATGCGGTCTTAGCCTCTCTGGTGTCAACACTCTGTCTGATTTTGGATTTTTTTTTTTTTTCCAAAATCAGACTTGACACCAGAGAGGCTGAATACCGCACTGAGTCAATGCGGTCTTAGCCTCTCTGGTGTCAACACTCTGTCTGATTTTGGATTTATTTTTTTTTCCAAAATCAGACTTGACACCAGAGAGGCTGAATACCGCACTGAGTCAATGCGGTCTTAGCCTCTCTGGTCTCAACACTCTGTCTGATTTTGGATTTTTTTTTTTTTTTTTTTTTCCAAAATCAGACTTGACACCAGAGAGGCTGAATACCGCACTGAGTCAATGCGGTCTTAGCCTCTCTGGTGTCAACACTCTGTCTGATTTTGGATTTTTTTTTTTTTTTTCCAAAATCAGACTTGACACCAGAGAGGCTGAATACCGCCCTGAGTCAATGCGGTCTTAGCCTCTCTGGTGTCAACACTCTGTCTGAATTTGGATTTTCTTTTTTTCTTTTTTTCCAAAATCAGACTTGACACCAGAGAGGCTGAATACCGCACTGAGTCAATGCGGTCTTAGCCTCTCTGGTGTCAACACTCTGTCTGATTTTGGATTTTTTTTTTTTTTTTTTCCAAAATCAGACTTGACACCAGAGAGGCTGAATACCGCACTGAGTCAATGCGGTCTTAGCCTCTCTGGTCTCAACACTCTGTCTGATTTTGGATTTTTTTTTTTTTCCAAAATCAGACTTGACACCAGAGAGGCTGAATACCGCACTGAGTCAATGCGGTCTTAGCCTCTCTGGTGTCAACACTCTGTCTGATTTTGGATTTTTTTTTTTTTTTTCCAAAATCAGACTTGACACCAGAGAGGCTGAATACCGCACTGAGTCAATGCGGTCTTAGCCTCTCTGGTCTCAGCACTCTGTCTGATTTTGGATTTTTTTTTTTTTTTTCCAAAATCAGACTTGACACCAGAGAGGCTGAATACTGCACTGAGTCAATGCGGTTTTAGCCTCTCTGGTCTCAACACTCTGTCTCATTTATTATTATTTTTTTTTTCCCCAAAATCAGAGTATTGACACCAGAGAGGCTGAATACCGCACTGAGTCAATGCGGTCTTAGGCTCTCTGGTCTCAACACTCTGTCTGATTTTTGATTTTTTTTTTTCCCCAAAATCAGTCTTGACACCAGAGAGGCTGAATACTGCACTGAGTCAATGCGGTCTTAGCCTCTCTGGTCTCAACACTCTGTCTGATTTTGGAAAAAAAAAAAAAATCTCCCCAAATCAGACAGAGTATTGACACCAGAGAGGCTGAATACCGCACTGAGTCAATGCCTCTCTGGTCTCAACACTGTCTGATTTTAGATTTTTTTTCTTTCTTCCAAAATCAGACAGAGGATTGACACCAGAGAGGCTGAATACCGCACTGAGTCAATGCGGTCTTAGCCTCTCTGGTCTCAACACTCTGTCTGATTTTGGAAAAAATAAAAAAAATCTCCCAAAATCAGACAGAGTATTGACACCAGAGAGGCTGTATAGCACACTGAGTCAATGCAGTCTTAGCCTCTCTGGTCTCAACACTCTGTCTGATTTTGGATTTTTTTTTTTTCTTCCCAAAATCAGACTTGACACCAGAGAGGCTGAATACCGCACTGAGTCAATGCGGTCTTAGCCTCTCTGGTCTCAACACTCTGTCTGATTTTGGATTTTTTTTCCCCCAAAATCAGACAGAGTATTGACACCAGAGAGGCTGTATAGCACACTGATTCAATGCAGTTTTAGCCTCTCTGGTGTCAACACTCTGTCTGATTTTGGATTTTTTTTTTTTTTTCCCCAAAATCAGAGTATTGACACCAGAGAGGCTGAATACCGCACTGAGTCAATGCGGTCTTAGGCTCTCTGGTCTCAACAATCTGTCTGATTTTGGATTTTTTCTTTCTTTCCCAAAATCAGAGTATTGACACCAGAGAGGCTGAATACCGCACTGAGTCAATGCGGTCTTAGCCTCTCTGGTCTCAACACTCTGTCTGATTTTGGATTTTTTTTTTCTCCCAAAATCAGACTTGACACCAGAGAGGCTGTATAGCACACTGATTCAATGCAGTTTTAGCCTCTCTGGTGTCAACACTCTGTCTGATTTTGGATTTTTTTTTTTTTTTCCCAAAATCAGAGTATTGACACCAGAGAGGCTGAATACCGCACTGAGTCAATGCGGTCTTAGCCTCTCTGGTCTCAACACTGTCTGATTTTGGATTTTTTTTTTTTTTCCCAAAATCAGACTTGACACCAGAGAGGCTGAATACCGCACTGAGTCAATGCGGTCTTAGCCTCTCTGGTCTCAACACTCTGTCTGATTTTGGATTTTTTTTTTCCCCCCCAAAATCAGACAGAGTATTGACACCAGAGAGGCTGTATAGCACACTGAGTCAATGCGGTTTTAGCCTCTCTGGTCTCAACACTCTGTCTCATTTTGGATTTTTTTTTTTTTTTCCCAAAATCAGAGTATTGACACCAGAGAGGCTGAATACCGCACTGAGTCAATGCGGTCTTAGGCTCTCTGGTCTCAACACTCTGTCTGATTTTTGATTTTTTTTTTTCTTCCCAAAATCAGTCTTGACACCAGAGAGGCTGAATACTGCACTGAGTCAATGCAGTCTTAGCCTCTCTGGTCTCAACACTCTGTCTGATTTTGGAAAAAAAAAAAAAAATCTCCCCAAATCAGACAGAGTATTGACACCAGAGACGCTGAATACCGCACTGAGTCAATGCCTCTCTGGTCTCAACACTGTCTGATTTTAGATTTTTTTTCTTTCTTCCAAAATCAGACAGAGGATTGACACCAGAGAGGCTGAATACCGCACTGAGTCAATGCGGTCTTAGCCTCTCTGGTCTCAACACTCTGTCTGATTTTGGATTTTTTTTTTTTTCCCAAAATCAGACTTGACACCAGAGAGGCTGAATACCGCACTGAGTCAATGCAGTCTTAGCCTCTCTGGTCTCAACACTCTGTCTGATTTTGGATTTTTTTTCCCCAAAATCAGACAGAGTATTGACACCAGAGAGGCTGTATAGCACACTGATTCAATGCAGTTTTAGCCTCTCTGGTGTCAACACTCTGTCTGATTTTGGATTCCCCCCCCCCCCCCCCCCCAAAATCAGAGTATTGACACCAGAGAGGCTGAATACCGCACTGAGTCAATGCGGTCTTAGCCTCTCTGGTCTCAACAATCTGTCTGATTTTGGATTTTTTTTTTTCTTTCCCAAAATCAGAGAATTGACACCAGAGAGGCTGAATACTGCACTGAGTCAATGCGGTCTTAGCCTCTCTGGTCTCAACACTCTGTCTGATTTTGGATTTTTTTTTTCTCCCAAAATCAGACTTGACACCAGAGAGGCTGTATAGCACACTGATTCAATGCAGTTTTAGCCTCTCTGGTGTCAACACTCTGTCTGATTTTGGATTTTTTTTTTTTTTTCCCAAAATCAGAGTATTGACACCAGAGAGGCTGAATACCGCACTGAGTCAATGCGGTCTTAGCCTCTCTGGTCTCAACACTGTCTGATTTTGGTTTTTTTTTTTTTTTCCCAAAATCAGACTTGACACCAGAGAGGCTGAATACCGCACTGAGTCAATGCGGTCTTAGCCTCTCTGGTCTCAACACTCTGTCTGATTTTGGATTTTTTTTTCCCCCCCAAAATCAGACAGAGTATTGACACCAGAGAGGCTGTATAGCACACTGAGTCAATGCGGTTTTAGCCTCTGTGGTCTCAACACTCTGTCTCAATTTGGATTTTTTTTTTTTTTTCCCAAAATCAGAGTATTGACACCAGAGAGGCTGAATACCGCACTGAGTCAATGCGGTCTTAGGCTCTCTGGTCTCAACACTCTGTCTGATTTTTGATTTTTTTTTTTCTTCCCAAAATCAGTCTTGACACCAGAGAGGCTGAATACTGCACTGAGTCAATGCAGTCTTAGCCTCTCTGGTCTCAACACTCTGTCTGATTTTGGAAAAAAAAAAAAAAATCTCCCCAAATCAGACAGAGTATTGACACCAGAGACGCTGAATACCGCACTGAGTCAATGCCTCTCTGGTCTCAACACTGTCTGATTTTAGATTTTTTTTCTTTCTTCCAAAATCAGACAGAGGATTGACACCAGAGAGGCTGAATACCGCACTGAGTCAATGCGGTCTTAGCCTCTCTGGTCTCAACACTCTGTCTGATTTTGGATTTTTTTTTTTTTTTCCCAAAATCAGACTTGACACCAGAGATGCTGAATACCGCACTGAGTCAATGCGGTCTTAGCCTCTCTGGTCTCAACACTCTGTCTGATTTTGGATTTTTTTTTTTTTCCCAAAATCAGACTTGACACCAGAGAGGCTGAATACCGCACTGAGTCAATGCAGTCTTAGCCTCTCTGGTCTCAACACTCTGTCTGATTTTGGATTTTTTTTCCCCAAAATCAGACAGAGTATTGACACCAGAGAGGCTGTATAGCACACTGATTCAATGCAGTTTTAGCCTCTCTGGTGTCAACACTCTGTCTGATTTTGGATTTCCCCCCCCCCCCCCCAAAATCAGAGTATTGACACCAGAGAGGCTGAATACCGCACTGAGTCAATGCGGTCTTAGCCTCTCTGGTCTCAACAATCTGTCTGATTTTGGATTTTTTTTTTTCTTTCCCAAAATCAGAGAATTGACACCAGAGAGGCTGAATACTGCACTGAGTCAATGCGGTCTTAGCCTCTCTGGTCTCAACACTCTGTCTGATTTTGGATTTTTTTTTTTTTTTCCCAAAATCAGACGACACCAGAGAGGCTGAATACCGCACTAAGTCAATGCGGTCTTAGCCTCTCTGGTCTCAACACTCTGTCTGATTTTGGATTTTTTTTCCCCCCCAAAATCAGACAGAGAATTGACACCAGAGAGGCTGAATACTGCACTGAGTCAATGCGGTCTTAGCCTCTCTGGTCTCAACACTCTGTCTCATTTTGGATTTTTTTTTTTTTTTCCCAAAATCAGAGTATTGACACCAGAGAGGCTGAATACCGCACTGAGTCAATGCGGTCTCAGGCTCTCTGGTCTCAACACTCTGTCTGATTTTTGATTTTTTTTTTCTTCCCAAAATCAGTCTTGACACCAGAGAGGCTGAATACTGCACTGAGTCAATGCGGTCTTAGCCTCTCTGGTCTCAACACTCTGTCTGATTTTGGAAAAAAAAAAAAAATCTCCCCAAATCAGACAGAGTATTGACACCAGAGAGGCTGAATACCGCACTGAGTCAATGCCTCTCTGGTCTCAACACTGTCTGATTTTGGATTTTTTTTCTTTCTTCCAAAATCAGACAGAGGATTGACACCAGAGAGGCTGAATACCGCACTGAGTCAATGCGGTCTTAGCCTCTCTGGTCTCAACACTCTGTCTGATTTTGGAAAAAATAAAAAAAATCTCCCAAAATCAGACAGAGTATTGACACCAGAGAGGCTGTATAGCACACTGAGTCAATGCGGTCTTAGCCTCTCTGGTCTCAACACTCTGTCTGATTTTGGATTTTTTTTTTTTTTTCCCAAAATCAGACTTGACACCAGAGAGGCTGAATACCGCACTGAGTCAATGCGGTCTTAGCCTCTCTGGTCTCAACACTCTGTCTGATTTTGGATTTTTTTTTTTCTCCCAAAATCAGACTTGACACCAGAGAGGCTGAATACCGCACTGAGTCAATGCAGTCTTAGCCTCTCTGGTCTCAACACTCTGTCTGATTTTGGATTTTTTTTCCCCAAAATCAGACAGAGTATTGACACCAGAGAGGCTGTATAGCACACTGATTCAATGCAGTTTTAGCCTCTCTGGTGTCAACACTCTGTCTGATTTTGGATTCCCCCCCCCCCCCCCCCCCCAAAATCAGAGTATTGACACCAGAGAGGCTGAATACCGCACTGAGTCAATGCGGTCTTAGCCTCTCTGGTCTCAACAATCTGTCTGATTTTGGATTTTTTTTTTTCTTTCCCAAAATCAGAGAATTGACACCAGAGAGGCTGAATACTGCACTGAGTCAATGCGGTCTTAGCCTCTCTGGTCTCAACACTCTGTCTGATTTTGGATTTTTTTTTTTTTTTCCCAAAATCAGACGACACCAGAGAGGCTGAATACCGCACTGAGTCAATGCGGTCTTAGCCTCTCTGGTGTCAACACTCTGTCTGATTTTGGATTTTTTTTTTTTTTCTCCAAAATCAGACTTGACACCAGAGAGGCTGAATACCGCACTGAGTCAATGCGGTCTTAGCCTCTCTGGTCTCAACACTCTGTCTGATTTTGGATTTTTTTTTTTTTTTCCAAAATCAGACTTGACACCAGAGAGGCTGAATACCGCACTGAGTCAATGCGGTCTTAGCCTCTCTGGTGTCAACACTCTGTCTGATTTTTGATTTTTTTTTTTTTTCCAAAATCAGACTTGACACCAGAGAGGCTGAATACCGCACTGAGTCAATGCGGTCTTAGCCTCTCTGGTGTCAACACTCTGTCTGATTTTGGATTTTTTTTTTTTCCAAAATCAGACTTGACACCAGAGAGGCTGAATACCGCACTGAGTCAATGCGGTCTTAGCCTCTCTGGTCTCAACACTCTGTCTGATTTTGGATTTTTTTTTTTTTTTCTCCAAAATCAGACTTGACACCAGAGAGGCTGAATACCGCACTGAGTCAATGCGGTCTTAGCCTCTCTGGTCTCAACACTCTGTCTGATTTTGGATTTTTTTTTTTTTTTCCAAAATCAGACTTGACACCAGAGAGGCTGAATACCGCACTGAGTCAATGCGGTCTTAGCCTCTCTGGTGTCAACACTCTGTCTGATTTTGGATTTTTTTTTTTTTTCCAAAATCAGACTTGACACCAGAGAGGCTGAATACCGCACTGAGTCAATGCGGTCTTAGCCTCTCTGGTGTCAACACTCTGTCTGATTTTGGATTTTTTTTTTTTTTTCTCCAAAATCAGACTTGACACCAGAGAGGCTGAATACCGCACTGAGTCAATGCGGTCTTAGCCTCTCTGGTCTCAACACTCTGTCTGATTTTGGATTTTTTTTTTTTTTTCTAAAATCAGACTTGACACCAGAGAGGCTGAATACCGCACTGAGTCAATGCGGTCTTAGCCTCTCTGGTGTCAACACTCTGTCTGATTTTGGATTTTTTTTTTTTTTCCAAAATCAGACTTGACACCAGAGAGGCTGAATACCGCACTGAGTCAATGCGGTCTTAGCCTCTCTGGTGTCAACACTCTGTCTGATTTTGGATTTTTTTTTTTTTCCAAAATCAGACTTGACACCAGAGAGGCTGAATACCGCACTGAGTCAATGCGGTCTTAGCCTCTCTGGTCTCAACACTCTGTCTCATTTTGGATTTTTTTTTTTTTTTTTTTTTCCAAAATCAGACTTGACACCAGAGAGGCTGAATACCGCACTGAGTCAATGCGGTCTTAGCCTCTCTGGTGTCAACACTCTGTCTGATTTTGGATTTTTTTTTTTTTTTTCCAAAATCAGACTTGACACCAGAGAGGCTGAATACCGCCCTGAGTCAATGCGGTCTTAGCCTCTCTGGTGTCAACACTCTGTCTGAATTTGGATTTTCTTTTTTTTTTTTTTTCCAAAATCAGACTTGACACCAGAGAGGCTGAATACCGCACTGAGTCAATGCGGTCTTAGCCTCTCTGGTGTCAACACTCTGTCTGATTTTGGATTTTTTTTTTTTTTTTTTCCAAAATCAGACTTGACACCAGAGAGGCTGAATACCGCACTGAGTCAATGCGGTCTTAGCCTCTCTGGTCTCAACACTCTGTCTGATTTTGGATTTTTTTTTTTTTCCAAAATCAGACTTGACACCAGAGAGGCTGAATACCGCACTGAGTCAATGCGGTCTTAGCCTCTCTGGTGTCAACACTCTGTCTGATTTTGGATTTTTTTTTTTTTTTTCCAAAATCAGACTTGACACCAGAGAGGCTGAATACCGCACTGAGTCAATGCGGTCTTAGCCTCTCTGGTCTCAGCACTCTGTCTGATTTTGGATTTTTTTTTTTTTTTTCCAAAATCAGACTTGACACCAGAGAGGCTGAATACCGCACTGAGTCAATGCGGTTTTAGCCTCTCTGGTCTCAACACTCTGTCTCATTTATTATTATTTTTTTTCCCCCCAAAATCAGAGTATTGACACCAGAGAGGCTGAATACCGCACTGAGTCAATGCGGTCTTAGGCTCTCTGGTCTCAACACTCTGTCTGATTTTTGATTTTTTTTTTTTCCCAAAATCAGTCTTGACACCAGAGAGGCTGAATACTGCACTGAGTCAATGCGGTCTTAGCCTCTCTGGTCTCAACACTCTGTCTGATTTTGGAAAAAAAAAAAAAATCTCCCCCAATCAGACAGAGTATTGACACCAGAGAGGCTGAATACCGCACTGAGTCAATGCCTCTCTGGTCTCAACACTGTCTGATTTTAGATTTTTTTTCTTTCTTCCAAAATCAGACAGAGGATTGACACCAGAGAGGCTGAATACCGCACTGAGTCAATGCGGTCTTAGCCTCTCTGGTCTCAACACTCTGTCTGATTTTGGAAAAAATAAAAAAAATCTCCCAAAATCAGACAGAGTATTGACACCAGAGAGGCTGTATAGCACACTGAGTCAATGCGGTCTTAGCCTCTCTGGTCTCAACACTCTGTCTGATTTTGGATTTTTTTTTTTTCTTCCCAAAATCAGACTTGACACCAGAGAGGCTGAATACCGCACTGAGTCAATGCGGTCTTAGCCTCTCTGGTCTCAACACTCTGTCTGATTTTGGATTTTTTTTCCCCCAAAATCAGACAGAGTATTGACACCAGAGAGGCTGTATAGCACACTGATTCAATGCAGTTTTAGCCTCTCTGGTGTCAACACTCTGTCTGATTTTGGATTTTTTTTTTTTTTCCCCCAAAATCAGAGTATTGACACCAGAGAGGCTGAATACCGCACTGAGTCAATGCGGTCTTAGGCTCTCTGGTCTCAACAATCTGTCTGATTTTGGATTTTTTTTTTCTTTCCCAAAATCAGAGTATTGACACCAGAGAGGCTGAATACCGCACTGAGTCAATGCGGTCTTAGCCTCTCTGGTCTCAACACTCTGTCTGATTTTGGATTTTTTTTTTCTCCCAAAATCAGACTTGACACCAGAGAGGCTGTATAGCACACTGATTCAATGCAGTTTTAGCCTCTCTGGTGTCAACACTCTGTCTGATTTTGGATTTTTTTTTTTTTTTCCCAAAATCAGAGTATTGACACCAGAGAGGCTGAATACCGCACTGAGTCAATGCGGTCTTAGCCTCTCTGGTCTCAACACTGTCTGATTTTGGATTTTTTTTTTTTTTCCCAAAATCAGACTTGACACCAGAGAGGCTGAATACCGCACTGAGTCAATGCGGTCTTAGCCTCTCTGGTCTCAACACTCTGTCTGATTTTGGATTTTTTTTTTTCCCCCCAAAATCAGACAGAGTATTGACACCAGAGAGGCTGTATAGCACACTGAGTCAATGCGGTTTTAGCCTCTCTGGTCTCAACACTCTGTCTCATTTTGGATTTTTTTTTTTTTTTCCCAAAATCAGAGTATTGACACCAGAGAGGCTGAATACCGCACTGAGTCAATGCGGTCTTAGGCTCTCTGGTCTCAACACTCTGTCTGATTTTTGATTTTTTTTTTTCTTCCCAAAATCAGTCTTGACACCAGAGAGGCTGAATACTGCACTGAGTCAATGCAGTCTTAGCCTCTCTGGTCTCAACACTCTGTCTGATTTTGGAAAAAAAAAAAAAAATCTCCCCAAATCAGACAGAGTATTGACACCAGAGACGCTGAATACCGCACTGAGTCAATGCCTCTCTGGTCTCAACACTGTCTGATTTTAGATTTTTTTTCTTTCTTCCAAAATCAGACAGAGGATTGACACCAGAGAGGCTGAATACCGCACTGAGTCAATGCGGTCTTAGCCTCTCTGGTCTCAACACTCTGTCTGATTTTGGATTTTTTTTTTTTTCCCAAAATCAGACTTGACACCAGAGAGGCTGAATACCGCACTGAGTCAATGCAGTCTTAGCCTCTCTGGTCTCAACACTCTGTCTGATTTTGGATTTTTTTTCCCCAAAATCAGACAGAGTATTGACACCAGAGAGGCTGTATAGCACACTGATTCAATGCAGTTTTAGCCTCTCTGGTGTCAACACTCTGTCTGATTTTGGATTCCCCCCCCCCCCCCCCCCCCAAAATCAGAGTATTGACACCAGAGAGGCTGAATACCGCACTGAGTCAATGCGGTCTTAGCCTCTCTGGTCTCAACAATCTGTCTGATTTTGGATTTTTTTTTTTCTTTCCCAAAATCAGAGAATTGACACCAGAGAGGCTGAATACTGCACTGAGTCAATGCGGTCTTAGCCTCTCTGGTCTCAACACTCTGTCTGATTTTGGATTTTTTTTTTCTCCCAAAATCAGACTTGACACCAGAGAGGCTGTATAGCACACTGATTCAATGCAGTTTTAGCCTCTCTGGTGTCAACACTCTGTCTGATTTTGGATTTTTTTTTTTTTTCCCCAAAATCAGAGTATTGACACCAGAGAGGCTGAATACCGCACTGAGTCAATGCGGTCTTAGCCTCTCTGGTCTCAACACTCTGTCTGATTTTGGATTTTTTTTTCCCCCCCAAAATCAGACAGAGTATTGACACCAGAGAGGCTGTATAGCACACTGAGTCAATGCGGTTTTAGCCTCTCTGGTCTCAACACTCTGTCTCATTTTGGATTTTTTTTTTTTTTCCCCAAAATCAGAGTATTGACACCAGAGAGGCTGAATACCGCACTGAGTCAATGCGGTCTTAGGCTCTCTGGTCTCAACACTCTGTCTGATTTTTGATTTTTTTTTTTCTTCCCAAAATCAGTCTTGACACCAGAGAGGCTGAATACTGCACTGAGTCAATGCAGTCTTAGCCTCTCTGGTCTCAACACTCTGTCTGATTTTGGAAAAAAAAAAAAAAATCTCCCCAAATCAGACAGAGTATTGACACCAGAGACGCTGAATACCGCACTGAGTCAATGCCTCTCTGGTCTCAACACTGTCTGATTTTAGATTTTTTTTCTTTCTTCCAAAATCAGACAGAGGATTGACACCAGAGAGGCTGAATACCGCACTGAGTCAATGCGGTCTTAGCCTCTCTGGTCTCAACACTCTGTCTGATTTTGGATTTTTTTTTTTTTTTCCCAAAATCAGACTTGACACCAGAGATGCTGAATACCGCACTGAGTCAATGCGGTCTTAGCCTCTCTGGTCTCAACACTCTGTCTGATTTTGGATTTTTTTTTTTTTCCCAAAATCAGACTTGACACCAGAGAGGCTGAATACCGCACTGAGTCAATGCAGTCTTAGCCTCTCTGGTCTCAACACTCTGTCTGATTTTGGATTTTTTTTCCCCAAAATCAGACAGAGTATTGACACCAGAGAGGCTGTATAGCACACTGATTCAATGCAGTTTTAGCCTCTCTGGTGTCAACACTCTGTCTGATTTTGGATTCCCCCCCCCCCCCCCCCCCAAAATCAGAGTATTGACACCAGAGAGGCTGAATACCGCACTGAGTCAATGCGGTCTTAGCCTCTCTGGTCTCAACAATCTGTCTGATTTTGGATTTTTTTTTTCTTTCCCAAAATCAGAGAATTGACACCAGAGAGGCTGAATACTGCACTGAGTCAATGCGGTCTTAGCCTCTCTGGTCTCAACACTCTGTCTGATTTTGGATTTTTTTCCCCCCCCAAAATCAGACAGAGAATTGACACCAGAGAGGCTGTATAGCACACTGATTCAATGCAGTTTTAGCCTCTCTGGTGTCAACACTCTGTCTGATTTTGGATTTCCCCCCCCCCCCCCCCCAAAATCAGAGTATTGACACCAGAGAGGCTGAATACCGCACTGAGTCAATGCGGTCTTAGCCTCTCTGGTCTCAACAATCTGTCTGATTTTGGATTTTTTTTTTTCTTTCCCAAAATCAGAGAATTGACACCAGAGAGGCTGAATACTGCACTGAGTCAATGCGGTCTTAGCCTCTCTGGTCTCAACACTCTGTCTCATTTTGGATTTTTTTTTTTTTTTCCCAAAATCAGAGTATTGACACCAGAGAGGCTGAATACCGCACTGAGTCAATGCGGTCTCAGGCTCTCTGGTCTCAACACTCTGTCTGATTTTTGATTTTTTTTTTCTTCCCAAAATCAGTCTTGACACCAGAGAGGCTGAATACTGCACTGAGTCAATGCGGTCTTAGCCTCTCTGGTCTCAACACTCTGTCTGATTTTGGATTTTTTTTTTTTTTTCCCAAAATCAGACTTGACACCAGAGAGGCTGAATACCGCACTGAGTCAATGCGGTCTTAGCCTCTCTGGTCTCAACACTCTGTCTGATTTTGGATTTTTTTTTTTTTCCCAAAATCAGACTTGACACCAGAGAGGCTGAATACCGCACTGAGTCAATGCAGTCTTAGCCTCTCTGGTCTCAACACTCTGTCTGATTTTGGATTTTTTTTCCCCAAAATCAGACAGAGTATTGACACCAGAGAGGCTGTATAGCACACTGATTCAATGCAGTTTTAGCCTCTCTGGTGTCAACACTCTGTCTGATTTTGGATTTCCCCCCCCCCCCCCCCCCCAAAATCAGAGTATTGACACCAGAGAGGCTGAATACCGCACTGAGTCAATGCGGTCTTAGCCTCTCTGGTCTCAACAATCTGTCTGATTTTGGATTTTTTTTTTTCTTTCCCAAAATCAGAGAATTGACACCAGAGAGGCTGAATACTGCACTGAGTCAATGCGGTCTTAGCCTCTCTGGTCTCAACACTCTGTCTGATTTTGGATTTTTTTTTTTTTTTCCCAAAATCAGACGACACCAGAGAGGCTGAATACCGCACTGAGTCAATGCGGTCTTAGCCTCTCTGGTCTCAACACTCTGTCTGATTTTGGATTTTTTTTCCCCCCCAAAATCAGACAGAGAATTGACACCAGAGAGGCTGAATACTGCACTGAGTCAATGCGGTCTTAGCCTCTCTGGTCTCAACACTCTGTCTCATTTTGGATTTTTTTTTTTTTTTCCCAAAATCAGAGTATTGACACCAGAGAGGCTGAATACCGCACTGAGTCAATGCGGTCTCAGGCTCTCTGGTCTCAACACTCTGTCTGATTTTTGATTTTTTTTTTCTTCCCAAAATCAGTCTTGACACCAGAGAGGCTGAATACTGCACTGAGTCAATGCGGTCTTAGCCTCTCTGGTCTCAACACTCTGTCTGATTTTGGAAAAAAAAAAAAAATCTCCCCAAATCAGACAGAGTATTGACACCAGAGAGGCTGAATACCGCACTGAGTCAATGCCTCTCTGGTCTCAACACTGTCTGATTTTGGATTTTTTTTCTTTCTTCCAAAATCAGACAGAGGATTGACACCAGAGAGGCTGAATACCGCACTGAGTCAATGCGGTCTTAGCCTCTCTGGTCTCAACACTCTGTCTGATTTTGGAAAAAATAAAAAAAATCTCCCAAAATCAGACAGAGTATTGACACGAGAGAGGCTGTATAGCACACTGAGTCAATGCGGTCTTAGCCTCTCTGGTCTCAACACTCTGTCTGATTTTGGATTTTTTTTTTTTCTTCCCAAAATCAGACTTGACACCAGAGAGGCTGTATAGCACACTGATTCAATGCAGTTTTAGCCTCTCTGGTGTCAACACTCTGTCTGATTTTGGATTTTTTTTTTTTTTTTCCCAAAATCAGACTTGACACCAGAGAGGCTGAATACCGCACTGACTCAATGCGGTCTTAGCCTCTCTGGTCTCAACACTCTGTCTGATTTTGGAAAAAAAAAAAAAAAAATCTCCCCAAATCAGACAGAGTATTGACACCAGAGAGGCTGAATACCACACTGAGTCAATGCCTCTCTGGTCTCAACACTGTCTGATTTTGGATTTTTTTTATTTCTTCCAAAATCAGACAGAGGATTGACACCAGAGAGGCTGAATACCGCACTGAGTCAATGCGGTCTTAGCCTCTCTGGTCTCAACACTATGTCTGATTTTGGAAAAAATAAAAAAAATCTCCCCAAATCAGACAGAGTATTGACACCAGAGAGGCTGAATACCGCACTGAGTCAATGCCTCTCTGGTCTCAACACTGTTTGATTTTGGATTTTTTTTCTTTCTTCCAAAATCAGACAGAGGATTGACACCAGAGAGGCTGAATACCGCACTGAGTCAATGCGGTCTTAGCCTCTCTGGTCTCAACACTCTGTCTGATTTTGGAAAAAATAAAAAAAATCTCCCAAAATCAGACAGAGTATTGACACCAGAGAGGCTGAATACCACACTGAGTCAATGCGGTCTTAGCCTCTCTGGTGTCAACACTCTGTCTGATTTTGGATTTTTTTTTTTTTTCCAAAATCAGACTTGACACCAGAGAGGCTGAATACCGCACTGAGTCAATGCGGTCTTAGCCTCTCTGGTGTCAACACTCTGTCTGATTTTGGATTTTTTTTTTTTTCCAAAATCAGACTTGACACCAGAGAGGCTGAATACCACACTAAGTCAATGCGGTCTTAGCCTCTCTGGTGTCAACACTCTGTCTGATTTTGGATTTTTTTTTTTTTTCCAAAATCAGACTTGACACCAGAGAGGCTGAATACCGCACTGAGTCAATGCGGTCTTAGCCTCTCTGGTCTCAACACTCTGTCTGATTTTGGATTTTTTTTTTTTTTTTTTTTCCAAAATCAGACTTGACACCAGAGAGGCTGAATACCGCACTGAGTCAATGCGGTCTTAGCCTCTCTGGTGTCAACACTCTGTCTGATTTTGGATTTTTTTTTTTTTTTTCCAAAATCAGACTTGACACCAGAGAGGCTGAATACCGAACTGAGTCAATGCGGTCTTAGCCTCTCTGGTGTCAACACTCTGTCTGATTTTGGATTTTTTTTTTTTTTTTCAAAATCAGACTTGACACCAGAGAGGCTGAATACCGCACTGAGTCAATGCGGTCTTAGCCTCTCTGGTCTCAACACTCTGTCTGATTTTGGATTTTTTTTATTTTTTTCCCAAAATCAGACTTGACACCAGAGAGGCTGAATACAGCACTGAGTCAATGCGGTCTTAGCCTCTCTGGTGTCAACACTCTGTCTGATTTTGGATTTTTTTTTTTTTTTTCCAAAATCAGACTTGACACCAGAGAGGCTGAATACCGCAACTGAGTCAATGCGGTCTTAGCCTCTCTGGTCTCAGCACTCTGTCTGATTTTGGATTTTTTTTTTTTTTTCCAAAATCAGACTTGACACCAGAGAGGCTGAATACCGCACTGAGTCAATGCGGTCTTAGCCTCTCTGGTCTCAACACTCTGTCTGATTTTGGATTTTTTTTTTTTTTCCCAAAATCAGACTTGACACCAGAGAGGCTGAATACCGCACTGAGTCAATGCGGTCTTAGCCTCTCTGGTCTCAACACTCTGTCTAATTTTGGATTTTTTTTTTTTTTTTCCAAAATCAGACTTGACACCAGAGAGGCTGAATACCGAACTGAGTCAATGCGGTCTTAGCCTCTCTGGTGTCAACACTCTGTCTGATTTTGGATTTTTTTTTTTTTTTTCAAAATCAGACTTGACACCAGAGAGGCTGAATACCGCACTGAGTCAATGCGGTCTTAGCCTCTCTGGTCTCAACACTCTGTCTGATTTTGGATTTTTTTTTTTTTTTTCCCAAAATCAGACTTGACACCAGAGAGGCTGAATACAGCACTGAGTCAATGCGGTCTTAGCCTCTCTGGTGTCAACACTCTGTCTGATTTTGGATTTTTTTTTTTTTTTCCAAAATCAGACTTGACACCAGAGAGGCTGAATACCGCACTGAGTCAATGCGGTCTTAGCCTCTCTGGTCTCAGCACTCTGTCTGATTTTGGATTTTTTTTTTTTTTTTCCAAAATCAGACTTGACACCAGAGAGGCTGAATACCGCACTGAGTCAATGCGGTCTTAGCCTCTCTGGTCTCAACACTCTGTCTGATTTTGGATTTTTTTTTTTTTTCCCAAAATCAGACTTGACACCAGAGAGGCTGAATACCGCACTGAGTCAATGCGGTCTTAGCCTCTCTGGTCTCAACACTCTGTCTAATTTTGGATTTTTTTCCCCCCCCCCAAAATCAGACAGAGTATTGACACCAGAGAGGCTGTATAGCACACTGAGTCAATGCGGTTTTAGCCTCTCTGGTCTCAACACTCTGTCTCATTTTGGATTTTTTTTTTTTTCCCCCAAAATCAGAGTATTGACACCAGAGAGGCTGAATACCGCACTGAGTCAATGCGGTCTTAGGCTCTCTGGTCTCAACACTCTGTCTGATTTTTGATTTTTTTTTTCTTCCCAAAATCAGTCTTGACACCAGAGAGGCTGAATACTGCACTGAGTCAATGCGGTCTTAGCCTCTCTGGTCTCAACACTCTGTCTGATTTTGGAAAAAAAAAAAAAATCTCCCCAAATCAGACAGAGTATTGACACCAGAGAGGCTGAATACCGCACTGAGTCAATGCCTCTCTGGTCTCAACACTGTCTGATTTTAGATTTTTTTTCTTTCTTCCAAAATCAGACAGAGGATTGACACCAGAGAGGCTGAATACCGCACTGAGTCAATGCGGTCTTAGCCTCTCTGGTCTCAACACTCTGTCTGATTTTGGATTTTTTTTTTTCTTCCCAAAATCAGACTTGACACCAGAGAGGCTGAATACCGCACTGAGTCAATGCGGTCTTAGCCTCTCTGGTCTCAACACTCTGTCTGATTTTGGAAAAAATAAAAAAAATCTCCCAAAATCAGACAGAGTATTGACACCAGAGAGGCTGTATAGCACACTGAGTCAATGCGGTCTTAGCCTCTCTGGTCTCAACACTCTGTCTGATTTTGGATTTTTTTTTTTTCTTCCCAAAATCAGACTTGACACCAGAGAGGCTGTATAGCACACTGATTCAATGCAGTTTTAGCCTCTCTGGTGTCAACACTCTGTCTGATTTTGGATTTTTTTTTTTTTTTTTCCCAAAATCAGACTTGACACCAGAGAGGCTGAATACCGCACTGACTCAATGCGGTCTTAGCCTCTCTGGTCTCAACACTCTGTCTGATTTTGGAAAAAAAAAAAAAATCTCCCCAAATCAGACAGAGTATTGACACCAGAGAGGCTGAATACCGCACTGAGTCAATGCCTCTCTGGTCTCAACACTGTCTGATTTTGGATTTTTTTTCTTTCTTCCAAAATCAGACAGAGGATTGACACCAGAGAGGCTGAATACCGCACTGAGTCAATGCGGTCTTAGCCTCTCTGGTCTCAACACTATGTCTGATTTTGGAAAAAATAAAAAAAATCTCCCCAAATCAGACAGAGTATTGACACCAGAGAGGCTGAATACCGCACTGAGTCAATGCCTCTCTGGTCTCAACACTGTCTGATTTTGGATTTTTTTTCTTTCTTCCAAAATCAGACAGAGGATTGACACCAGAGAGGCTGAATACCGCACTGAGTCAATGCGGTCTTAGCCTCTCTGGTCTCAACACTCTGTCTGATTTTGGAAAAAATAAAAAAAATCTCCCAAAATCAGACAGAGTATTTACACCAGAGAGGCTGAATACCGCACTGAGTCAATGCCTCTCTGGTCTCAACACTGTCTGATTTTGGATTTTTTTTCTTTCTTCCAAAATCAGACAGAGGATTGACACCAGAGAGGCTGAATACCGCACTGAGTCAATGCGGTCTTAGCCTCTCTGGTGTCAACACTCTGTCTGATTTTGGATTTTTTTTTTTTTCCAAAATCAGACTTGACACCAGAGAGGCTGAATACCACACTAAGTCAATGCGGTCTTAGCCTCTCTGGTGTCAACACTCTGTCTGATTTTGGATTTTTTTTTTTTTCCAAAATCAGACTTGACACCAGAGAGGCTGAATACCGCACTGAGTCAATGCGGTCTTAGCCTCTCTGGTCTCAACACTCTGTCGGATTTTGGATTTTTTTTTTTTTTTTTCCAAAATCAGACTTGACACCAGAGAGGCTGAATACCGAACTGAGTCAATGCGGTCTTAGCCTCTCTGGTGTCAACACTCTGTCTGATTTTGGATTTTTTTTTTTTTTTTCAAAATCAGACTTGACACCAGAGAGGCTGAATACCGCACTGAGTCAATGCGGTCTTAGCCTCTCTGGTCTCAACACTCTGTCGGATTTTGGATTTTTTTTTTTTTTTTTCCAAAATCAGACTTGACACCAGAGAGGCTGAATACCGAACTGAGTCAATGCGGTCTTAGCCTCTCTGGTGTCAACACTCTGTCTGATTTTGGATTTTTTTTTTTTTTTTCAAAATCAGACTTGACACCAGAGAGGCTGAATACCGCACTGAGTCAATGCGGTCTTAGCCTCTCTGGTCTCAACACTCTGTCTGATTTTGGATTTTTTTTTTTTTTTTCCCAAAATCAGACTTGACACCAGAGAGGCTGAATACAGCACTGAGTCAATGCGGTCTTAGCCTCTCTGGTGTCAACACTCTGTCTGATTTTGGATTTTTTTTTTTTTTTTCCAAAATCAGACTTGACACCAGAGAGGCTGAATACCGCACTGAGTCAATGCGGTCTTAGCCTCTCTGGTCTCAGCACTCTGTCTGATTTTGGATTTTTTTTTTTTTTTCCAAAATCAGACTTGACACCAGAGAGGCTGAATACCGCACTGAGTCAATGCGGTCTTAGCCTCTCTGGTCTCAACACTCTGTCTGATTTTGGATTTTTTTTTTTTTTCCCAAAATCAGACTTGACACCAGAGAGGCTGAATACCGCACTGAGTCAATGCGGTCTTAGCCTCTCTGGTGTCAACACTCTGTCTGATTTTGGATTTTTTTTTTTTTCCAAAATCAGACTTGACACCAGAGAGGCTGAATACCACACTAAGTCAATGCGGTCTTAGCCTCTCTGGTGTCAACACTCTGTCTGATTTTGGATTTTTTTTTTTTTTCCAAAATCAGACTTGACACCAGAGAGGCTGAATACCGCACTGAGTCAATGCGGTCTTAGCCTCTCTGGTCTCAACACTCTGTCGGATTTTGGATTTTTTTTTTTTTTTTTCCAAAATCAGACTTGACACCAGAGAGGCTGAATACCGAACTGAGTCAATGCGGTCTTAGCCTCTCTGGTGTCAACACTCTGTCTGATTTTGGATTTTTTTTTTTTTTTTCAAAATCAGACTTGACACCAGAGAGGCTGAATACCGCACTGAGTCAATGCGGTCTTAGCCTCTCTGGTCTCAACACTCTGTCGGATTTTGGATTTTTTTTTTTTTTTTTCCAAAATCAGACTTGACACCAGAGAGGCTGAATACCGAACTGAGTCAATGCGGTCTTAGCCTCTCTGGTGTCAACACTCTGTCTGATTTTGGATTTTTTTTTTTTTTTTCAAAATCAGACTTGACACCAGAGAGGCTGAATACCGCACTGAGTCAATGCGGTCTTAGCCTCTCTGGTCTCAACACTCTGTCTGATTTTGGATTTTTTTTTTTTTTTTCCCAAAATCAGACTTGACACCAGAGAGGCTGAATACAGCACTGAGTCAATGCGGTCTTAGCCTCTCTGGTGTCAACACTCTGTCTGATTTTGGATTTTTTTTTTTTTTTCCAAAATCAGACTTGACACCAGAGAGGCTGAATACCGCACTGAGTCAATGCGGTCTTAGCCTCTCTGGTCTCAACACTCTGTCTGATTTTGGATTTTTTTTTTTTTTCCCAAAATCAGACTTGACACCAGAGAGGCTGAATACCGCACTGAGTCAATGCGGTCTTAGGCTCTCTGGTCTCAACACTCTGTCTGATTTTTGATTTTTTTTTTTTCCCAAAATCAGTCTTGACACCAGAGAGGCTGAATACTGCACTGAGTCAATGCGGTCTTAGCCTCTCTGGTCTCAACACTCTGTCTGATTTTGGATTTTTTTTTTTTTTTTTTTTCCCAAAATCAGACTTGACACCAGAGAGGCTGAATACCACACTGAGTCAATGCGGTCTTAGCCTCTCTGGTCTCAACACTCTGTCTGATTTTGGATTTTTTTTTTTTTTTTTTTCCCAAAATCAGACTTGACACCAGAGAGGCTGAATACCGCACTGAGTCAATGCGGTCTTAGCCTCTCTGGTGTCAACACTCTGTTTGATTTTTTTTTTTTTTTTTTTTTTTTCCCCAAAATCAGACTTGACACCAGAGAGGCTGAATACCGCACTGAGTCAATGCGGTCTTAGCCTCTCTGGTCTCAACACTCTGTCTGATTTTGGATTTTTTTTTTTTTTCCCCCCAAAATCAGACTTGACACCAGAGAGGCTGAATACCGCACTGAGTCAATGCGGTCTTAGCCTCTCTGGTGTCAACACTCTGTCTGATTTTGGATTTTTTTTTTTTTTTCTCCAAAATCAGACTTGACACCAGAGAGGCTGAATACCGCACTGAGTCAATGCGGTCTTAGCCTCTCTGGTGTCAACACTCTGTTTGATTTTGGATTTTTTTTTTTTTTTTTCCCAAAATCAGACTTGACACCAGAGAGGCTGAATACCGCACTGAGTCAATGCGGTCTTAGCCTCTCTGGTCTCAACACTCTGTCTGATTTTGGATTTTTTTTTTTCCCCCCCCCAAAATCAGACTTGACACCAGAGAGGCTGAATACCGCACTGAGTCAATGCGGTCTTAGCCTCTCTGGTGTCAACACTCTGTCTGATTTTGGATTTTTTTTTTTTTTTCCAAAATCAGACTTGACACCAGAGAGGCTGAATACCGCACTGAGTCAATGCGGTCTTAGCCTCTCTGGTGTCAACACTCTGTCTGATTTTGGATTTTTTTTTTTTTTCCAAAATCAGACTTGACACCAGAGAGGCTGAATACCGCACTGAGTCAATGCGGTCTTAGCCTCTCTGGTGTCAACACTCTGTCTGATTTTGGATTTTTTTTTTTTTTCCAAAATCAGACTCGACACCAGAGAGGCTGAATACCACACTAAGTCAATGCGGTCTTAGCCTCTCTGGTGTCAACACTCTGTCTGATTTTGGATTTTTTTTTTTTTCCAAAATCAGACGACACCAGAGAGGCTGAATACCGCACTGAGTCAATGCGGTCTTAGCCTCTCTGGTCTCAACACTCTGTCTGATTTTGGATTTTTTTTTTTTTTTTTTTTCCAAAATCAGACTTGACACCAGAGAGGCTGAATACCGCACTGAGTCAATGCGGTCTTAGCCTCTCTGGTCTCAACACTCTGTCTGATTTTGGATTTTTTTTTTTTTTTTTTCCCAAAATCAGACTTGACACCAGAGAGGCTGAATACCGCACTGAGTCAATGCGGTCTTAGCCTCTCTGGTCTCAACACTCTGTCTGATTTTGGATTATTATTATTTTTTTCCAGAATCAGACTTGACACCAGAGAGGCTGAATAACGCACTGAGTCAATGCGGTCTTAGCCTCTCTGGTCTCAACACTCTGTCTAATTTTGGATTTTTTTTCCCCCCCCAAAATCAGACAGAGTATTGACACCAGAGAGGCTGTATAGCACACTGAGTCAATGCGGTTTTAGCCTCTCTGGTCTCAACACTCTGTCTCATTTTGGATTTTTTTTTTTTTTCCCAAAATCAGAGTATTGACACCAGAGAGGCTGAATACCGCACTGAGTCAATGCGGTCTTAGGCTCTCTGGTCTCAACACTCTGTCTGATTTTGGAAAAAAAAAAAAAATCTCCCCAAATCAGACAGAGTATTGACACCAGAGAGGCTGAATACCGCACCGAGTCAATGCGGTCTTAGCCTCTCTGGTCTCAACACTGTCTGATTTTGGATTTTTTTTTCCCCAAAATCAGACAGAGTATTGACACCAGAGAGGCTGTATAGCACACTGATTCAATGCAGTTTTAGCCTCTCTGGTGTCAACACTCTGTCTGATTTTGGATTTTTTTTTTTTTCCAAAATCAGACTTGACACCAGAGAGGCTGAATACCGCACTGAGTCAATGCGGTCTTAGCCTCTCTGGTCTCAACACTCTGTCTGATTTTGGATTTTTTTTTTTTTTTTTTTTTTTCCAAAATCAGACTTGACACCAGAGAGGCTGAATACCGCACTGAGTCAATGCGGTCTTAGCCTCTCTGGTGTCAACACTCTGTCTGATTTTGGATTTTTTTTTTTTTTTTCCAAAATCAGACTTGACACCAGAGAGGCTGAATACCGCCCTGAGTCAATGCGGTCTTAGCCTCTCTGGTGTCAACACTCTGTCTGAATTTGGATTTTCTTTTTTTTTTTTTTCCAAAATCAGACTTGACACCAGAGAGGCTGAATACCGCACTGAGTCAATGCGGTCTTAGCCTCTCTGGTGTCAACACTCTGTCTGATTTTGGATTTTTTTTTTTTTTTTTTTCCAAAATCAGACTTGACACCAGAGAGGCTGAATACCGCACTGAGTCAATGCGGTCTTAGCCTCTCTGGTCTCAACACTCTGTCTGATTTTGGATTTTTTTTTTTTTTTTTCCCAAAATCAGACTTGACACCAGAGAGGCTGAATACCGCACTGAGTCAATGCGGTCTTAGCCTCTCTGGTGTCAACACTCTGTCTGATTTTGGATTTTTTTTTTTTTTTTCCAAAATCAGACTTGACACCAGAAGGCTGAATACCGCACTGAGTCAATGCGGTCTTAGCCTCTCTGGTCTCAGCACTCTGTCTGATTTTGGATTTTTTTTTTTTTTTTCCAAAATCAGACTTGACACCAGAGAGGCTGAATACCACACTGAGTCAATGCGGTCTTAGCCTCTCTGGTCTCAACACTCTGTCTGATTTTGGATTTTTTTTTTTTCCCAAAATCAGACTTGACACCAGAGAGGCTGAATACCGCACTGAGTCAATGCGGTCTTAGCCTCTCTGGTCTCAACACTCTGTCTAATTTTGGATTTTTTCCCCCCCCCCCAAAATCAGACAGAGTATTGACACCAGAGAGGCTGTATAGCACACTGAGTCAATGCGGTTTTAGCCTCTCTGGTCTCAACACTCTGTCTCATTTTTTTTCTTTTTTTCCCCCCCCCAAAATCAGAGTATTGACACCAAAGAGGCTGAATACCGCACTGAGTCAATGCGGTCTTAGGCTCTCTGGTCTCAACACTCTGTCTGATTTTTGATTTTTTTTTTTCCTAAAATCAGTCTTGACACCAGAGAGGCTGAATACTGCACTGAGTCAATGCGGTCTTAGCCTCTCTGGTCTCAACACTCTGTCTGATTTTGGATTTTTTTTTTTTTTTTTTTTCCCAAAATCAGACATGACACCAGAGAGGCTGAATACCACACTGAGTCAATGCGGTCTTAGCCTCTCTGGTCTCAACACTCTGTCTGATTTTGGATTTTTTTTTTTATTTATTTTTCTCAAAATCAGACTTGACACCAGAGAGGCTGAATACCGCACTGAGTCAATGCGGTCTTAGCCTCTCTGGTGTCAACACTCTGTTTGATTTTGTATTTTTTTTTTTTTTTTTCCCAAAATCAGACTTGACACCAGAGAGGCTGAATACCGCACTGAGTCAATGCGGTCTTAGCCTCTCTGGTGTCAACACTCTGTCTGATTTTGGATTTTTTTTTTTTTTTCTCCAAAATCAGACTTGACACCAGAGAGGCTGAATACCGCACTGAGTCAATGCGGTCTTAGCCTCTCTGGTCTCAACACTCTGTCTGATTTTGGATTTTTTTTTTTTTTCCAAAATCAGACTTGACACCAGAGAGGCTGAATACCGCACTGAGTCAATGCGGTCTTAGCCTCTCTGGTGTCAACACTCTGTCTGATTTTGGATTTTTTTTTTTTTTCCAAAATCAGACTTGACACCAGAGAGGCTGAATACCGCACTGAGTCAATGCGGTCTTAGCCTGTCTCTGGTGTCAACACTCTGTCTGATTTTAGATTTTTTTTTTTTCCAAAATCAGACTTGACACCAGAGAGGCTGAATACCGCACTGAGTCAATGCGGTCTTAGCCTCTCTGGTGTCAACACTCTGTCTGATTTTGGATTTTTTTTTTTTTCCAAAATCAGACTTGACACCAGAGAGGCGGAATACCACACTAAGTCAATGCGGTCTTAGCCTCTCTGGTGTCAACACTCTGTCTGATTTTGGATTTTTTTTTTTTTTCCAAAATCAGACGACACCAGAGAGGCTGAATACCGCACTGAGTCAATGCGGTCTTAGCCTCTCTGGTCTCAACACTCTGTCTGATTTTGGATTTTTTTTTTTTTTTTTTTTTCCAAAATCAGACTTGACACCAGAGAGGCTGAATACCGCACTGAGTCAATGCGGTCTTAGCCTCTCTGGTGTCAACACTCTGTCTGATTTTGGATTTTTTTTTTTTTTTCCAAAATCAGACTTGACACCAGAGAGGCTGAATACCGCACTGAGTCAATGCGGTCTTAGCCTCTCTGGTCTCAACACTCTGTCTGATTTTGGATTATTATTATTTTTTTCCAGAATCAGACTTGACACCAGAGAGGCTGAATAACGCACTGAGTCAATGCGGTCTTAGCCTCTCTGGTCTCAACACTCTGTCTGATTTTGGATTTTTTTTTTTTTTTTCCAAAATCAGACTTGACACCAGAGAGGCTGAATACCGCACTGAGTCAATGCGGTCTTAGCCTCTCTGGTCTCAACACTCTGTCTAATTTTGGATTTTTTTTCCCCCCCCCAAAATCAGACAGAGTATTGACACCAGAGAGGCTGTATAGCACACTGAGTCGAAGCGGTTTTAGCCTCTCTGGTCTCAACACTCTGTCTCATTTTGGATTTTTTTTTTTTTTCCCAAAATCAGAGTATTGACACCAGAGAGGCTGAATACCGCACTGAGTCAATGCGGTCTTAGGCTCTCTGGTCTCAACACTCTGTCTGATTTTGGAAAAAAAAAAAAAATCTCCCCAAATCAGACAGAGTATTGACACCAGAGAGGCTGAATACCGCACTGAGTCAATGCGGTCTTAGCCTCTCTGGTCTCAACACTCTGTCTGATTTTGGAAAAAATAAAAAAAATCTCCCAAAATCAGACAGAGTATTGACACCAGAGAGGCTGTATAGCACACTGAGTCAATGCGGTCTTAGCCTCTCTGGTCTCAACACTCTGTCTGATTTTGGATTTTTTTTTTTTCTTCCCAAAATCAGACTTGACACCAGAGAGGCTGAATACCGCACCGAGTCAATGCGGTCTTAGCCTCTCTGGTCTCAACACTGTCTGATTTTGGATTTTTTTCCCCCAAAATCAGACAGAGTATTGACACCAGAGAGGCTGTATAGCTCACTGATTCAATGCAGTTTTAGCCTCTCTGGTGTCAACACTCTGTCTGATTTTGGATTTTTTTTTTTTTCCCCAAAATCAGAGTATTGACACCAGAGAGGCTGAATACCACACTAAGTCAATGCGGTCTTAGCCTCTCTGGTGTCAACACTCTGTCTGATTTTGGATTTTTTTTTTTTTCCAAAATCAGACTTGACACCAGAGAGGCTGAATACCGCACTGAGTCAATGCGGTCTTAGCCTCTCTGGTCTCAACACTCTGTCTGATTTTGGATTTTTTTTTTTTTTTTTTTTTTCCAAAATCAGACTTGACACCAGAGACGCTGAATACCGCACTGAGTCAATGCGGTCTTAGCCTCTCTGGTGTCAACACTCTGTCTGATTTTGGATTTTTTTTTTTTTTTTCCAAAATCAGACTTGACACCAGAGAGGCTGAATACCGCCCTGAGTCAATGCGGTCTTAGCCTCTCTGGTGTCAACACTCTGTCTGAATTTGGATTTTCTTTTTCTTTTTTTTCCAAAATCAGACTTGACACCAGAGAGGCTGAATACAGCACTGAGTCAATGCGGTCTTAGCCTCTCTGGTGTCAACACTCTGTCTGATTTTGGATTTTTTTTTTTTTTTTTTCCAAAATCAGACTTGACACCAGAGAGGCTGAATACCGCACTGAGTCAATGCGGTCTTAGCCTCTCTGGTGTCAACACTCTGTTTGATTTTGGATTTTTTTTTTTTTTTTTCCCAAAATCAGACTTGACACCAGAGAGGCTGAATACCGCACTGAGTCAATGCGGTCTTAGCCTCTCTGGTCTCAACACTCTGTCTGATTTTTGATTTTTTTTTTTTTCCCCCTCAAAATCAGACTTGACACCAGAGAGGCTGAATACCACACTGAGTCAATGCGGTCTTAGCCTCTCTGGTGTCAACACTCTGTCTGATTTTGGATTTTTTTTTTTTTTTCTTAAAATCAGACTTGACACCAGAGAGGCTGAATACCGCACTGAGTCAATGCGGTCTTAGCCTCTCTGGTCTCAACACTCTGTCTGATTTTGGATTTTTTTTTTTTTTTCCAAAATCAGACTTGACACCAGAGAGGCTGAATACCGCACTGAGTCAATGCGGTCTTAGCCTCTCTGGTGTCAACACTCTGTCTGATTTTGGATTTTTTTTTTTTTTCCAAAATCAGACTTGACACCAGAGAGGCTGAATACCGCACTGAGTCAATGCGGTCTTAGCCTCTCTGGTGTCAACACTCTGTCTGATTTTGGATTTTTTTTTTTTCCAAAATCAGACTTGACACCAGAGAGGCTGAATACCGCACTGAGTCAATGCGGTCTTAGCCTCTCTGGTGTCAACACTCTGTCTGATTTTGGATTTTTTTTTTTTTTCCAAAATCAGACTTGACACCAGAGAGGCTGAATACCGCACTGAGTCAATGCGGTCTTAGCCTCTCTGGTGTCAACACTCTGTCTGATTTTGGATTTTTTTTTTTTCCAAAATCAGACTTGACACCAGAGAGGCTGAATACCGCACTGAGTCAATGCGGTCTTAGCCTCTCTGGTGTCAACACTCTGTCTGATTTTGGATTTTTTTTTTTTTTCCAAAATCAGACTTGACACCAGAGAGGCTGAATACCACACTAAGTCAATGCGGTCTTAGCCTCTCTGGTGTCAACACTCTGTCTGATTTTGGATTTTTTTTTTTTTCCAAAATCAGACGACACCAGAGAGGCTGAATACCGCACTGAGTCAATGCGGTCTTAGCCTCTCTGGTCTCAACACTCTGTCTGATTTTGGATTTTTTTTTTTTTTTTTTTTTCCCAAAATCAGACTTGACACCAGAGAGGCTGAATACCGCACTGAGTCAATGCGGTCTTAGCCTCTCTGGTCTCAACACTCTGTCTGATTTTGGATTATTATTATTTTTTTCCAGAATCAGACTTGACACCAGAGAGGCTGAATAACGCACTGAGTCAATGCGGTCTTAGCCTCTCTGGTCTCAACACTCTGTCTGATTTTGGATTTTTTTTTTTTTTTTTTTCCAAAATCAGACTTGACACCAGAGAGGCTGAATACCGCACTGAGTCAATGCGGTCTTAGCCTCTCTGGTGTCAACACTCTGTTTGATTTTGGATTTTTTTTTTTTTTTTTCCCAAAATCAGACTTGACACCAGAGAGGCTGAATACCGCACTGAGTCAATGCGGTCTTAGCCTCTCTGGTCTCAACACTCTGTCTGATTTTTGATTTTTTTTTTTTTCCCCCTCAAAATCAGACTTGACACCAGAGAGGCTGAATACCACACTGAGTCAATGCGGTCTTAGCCTCTCTGGTGTCAACACTCTGTCTGATTTTGGATTTTTTTTTTTTTTTCTTAAAATCAGACTTGACACCAGAGAGGCTGAATACCGCACTGAGTCAATGCGGTCTTAGCCTCTCTGGTCTCAACACTCTGTCTGATTTTGGATTTTTTTTTTTTTTTTTCCAAAATCAGACTTGACACCAGAGAGGCTGAATACCGCACTGAGTCAATGCGGTCTTAGCCTCTCTGGTGTCAACACTCTGTCTGATTTTGGATTTTTTTTTTTTTTCCAAAATCAGACTTGACACCAGAGAGGCTGAATACCGCACTGAGTCAATGCGGTCTTAGCCTCTCTGGTGTCAACACTCTGTCTGATTTTGGATTTTTTTTTTTTCCAAAATCAGACTTGACACCAGAGAGGCTGAATACCGCACTGAGTCAATGCGGTCTTAGCCTCTCTGGTGTCAACACTCTGTCTGATTTTGGATTTTTTTTTTTTTTCCAAAATCAGACTTGACACCAGAGAGGCTGAATACCGCACTGAGTCAATGCGGTCTTAGCCTCTCTGGTGTCAACACTCTGTCTGATTTTGGATTTTTTTTTTTTCCAAAATCAGACTTGACACCAGAGAGGCTGAATACCGCACTGAGTCAATGCGGTCTTAGCCTCTCTGGTGTCAACACTCTGTCTGATTTTGGATTTTTTTTTTTTTTCCAAAATCAGACTTGACACCAGAGAGGCTGAATACCACACTAAGTCAATGCGGTCTTAGCCTCTCTGGTGTCAACACTCTGTCTGATTTTGGATTTTTTTTTTTTTCCAAAATCAGACGACACCAGAGAGGCTGAATACCGCACTGAGTCAATGCGGTCTTAGCCTCTCTGGTCTCAACACTCTGTCTGATTTTGGATTTTTTTTTTTTTTTTTTTTTCCCAAAATCAGACTTGACACCAGAGAGGCTGAATACCGCACTGAGTCAATGCGGTCTTAGCCTCTCTGGTCTCAACACTCTGTCTGATTTTGGATTATTATTATTTTTTTCCAGAATCAGACTTGACACCAGAGAGGCTGAATAACGCACTGAGTCAATGCGGTCTTAGCCTCTCTGGTCTCAACACTCTGTCTGATTTTGGATTTTTTTTTTTTTTTTCCAAAATCAGACTTGACACCAGAGAGGCTGAATACCGCACTGAGTCAATGCCTCTCTGGTCTCAACACTGTCTGATTTTGGATTTTTTTTCTTTCTTCCAAAATCAGACAGAGGATTGACACCAGAGAGGCTGAATACCGCACTGAGTCAATGCGGTCTTAGCCTCTCTGGTCTCAACACTCTGTCTGATTTTGGAAAAAATAAAAAAAAATCTCCCCAAATCAGACAGAGTATTGACACCAGAGAGGCTGTATAGCACACTGAGTCAATGCGGTCTTAGCCTCTCTGGTCTCAACACTCTGTCTGATTTTGGATTTTTTTTTTTTTCCCAAAATCAGACTTGACACCAGAGAGGCTGAATACCGCACCGAGTCAATGCGGTCTTAGCCTCTCTGGTCTCAACACTGTCTGATTTTGGATTTTTTTTCCCCAAAATCAGACAGAGTATTGACACCAGAGAGGCTGTATAGCACACTGATTCAATGCAGTTTTAGCCTCTCTGGTGTCAACACTCTGTCTGATTTTAGATTTTTTCTTTTTCCCCCAAAATCAGAGTATTGACACCAGAGAGGCTGAATACCACACTAAGTCAATGCGGTCTTAGCCTCTCTGGTGTCAACACTCTGTCTGATTTTGGATTTTTTTTTTTTTCCAAAATCAGACTTGACACCAGAGAGGCTGAATACCGCACTGAGTCAATGCGGTCTTAGCCTCTCTGGTCTCAACACTCTGTCTGATTTTGGATTTTTTTTTTTTTTTTTTTTTCCAAAATCAGACTTGACACCAGAGAGGCTGAATACCGCACTGAGTCAATGCGGTCTTAGCCTCTCTGGTGTCAACACTCTGTCTGATTTTGGATTTTTTTTTTTTTTTTCCAAAATCAGACTTGACACCAGAGAGGCTGAATACCGCCCTGAGTCAATGCGGTCTTAGGCTCTCTGGTCTCAACAATCTGTCTGATTTTGGATTTTTTTCCCCCAAAATCAGAGTATTGACACCAGAGAGGCTGAATACCGCACTGAGTCAATGCGGTCTTAGGCTCTCTGGTCTCAACAATCTGTCTGATTTTGGATTTTTTTTTTTCTTTCCCAAAATCAGAGTATTGACACCAGAGAGGCTGAATACCGCACTGAGTCAATGCGGTCTTAGCCTCTCTGGTCTCAACACTCTGTCTGATTTTGGATTTTTTTTTTCCCCAAATCAGACTTGACACCAGAGAGGCTGTATAGCACACTGATTCAATGCAGTTTTAGCCTCTCTGGTGTCAACACTCTGTCTGATTTTGGATTTTTTTTTATTTTTTTTTCCCAAAATCAGAGTATTGACACCAGAGAGGCTGAATACCGCACTGAGTCAATGCGGTCTTAGCCTCTCTGGTCTCAACACTGTCTGATTTTGGATTTTTTTTTTTTTTCCCAAAATCAGACTTGACACCAGAGAGGCTGAATACCGCACTGAGTCAATGCGGTCTTAGCCTCTCTGGTCTCAACACTCTGTCTGATTTTGGATTTTTTTTTTTTTTTTTTTCCCAAAATCAGACTTGACACCAGAGAGGCTGAATACCGCACTGAGTCAATGCGGTCTTAGCCTCTCTGGTCTCAACACTCTGTCTGATTTTGGATTATTATTATTTTTTTCCAGAATCAGACTTGACACCAGAGAGGCTGAATAACGCACTGAGTCAATGCGGTCTTAGCCTCTCTGGTCTCAACACTCTGTCTGATTTTGGATTTTTTTTTTTTTTTTCCAAAATCAGACTTGACACCAGAGAGGCTGAACACCGCACTGAGTCAATGCGGTCTTAGCCTCTCTGGTCTCAACACTCTGTCTAATTTTGGATTTCCCCCCCCCCCCCCAAAATCAGACAGAGTATTGACACCAGAGAGGCTGTATAGTACACTGAGTCAATGCGGTTTTAGCCTCTCTGGTCTCAACACTCTGTCTGATTTTGGATTTTTTTTTTTCTTTCCCAAAATCAGAGTATTGACACCAGAGAGGCTGAATACCGCACTGAGTCAATGCGGTCTTAGCCTCTCTGGTCTCAACACTCTGTCTGATTTTGGATTTTTTTTTTCCCACAATCAGACTTGACACCAGAGAGGCTGTATAGCACACTGATTCAATGCAGTTTTAGCCTCTCTGGTGTCAACACTCTGTCTGATTTTGGATTTTTTTTTTTTTTTTTCCCAAAATCAGAGTATTGACACCAGAGAGGCTGAATACCGCACTGAGTCAATGCGGTCTTAGCCTCTCTGGTCTCAACACTCTGTCTGATTTTGGATTTTTTTTTCCCCCCCCAAAATCAGACAGAGTATTGACACCAGAGAGGCTGTATAGCACACTGAGTCAATGCGGTTTTAGCCTCTCTGGTCTCAACACTCTGTCTCATTTTGGATTTTTTTTTTTTTTTCCCAAAATCAGAGTATTGACACCAGAGAGGCTGAATACCGCACTGAGTCAATGCGGTCTTAGGCTCTCTGGTCTCAACACTCTGTCTGATTTTTGATTTTTTTTTTTCTTCCCAAAATCAGTCTTGACACCAGAGAGGCTGAATACTGAACTGACTCAATGCGGTCTTAGCCTCTCTGGTCTCAACACTCTGTCTGATTTTGGATTTTTTTTTTTTTTTTTTTCCCAAAATCAGACTTGACACCAGAGAGGCTGAATACCGTACTGAGTCAATACGGTCTTAGCCTCTCTGGTCTCAACACTCTGTCTGATTTTGGATTATTATTATTTTTTTCCAAAATCAGACTTGACACCAGAGAGGCTGAATAACGCACTGAGTCAATGCGGTCTTAGCCTCTCTGGTGTCAACACTCTGTCTGATTTTGGATTTTTTTTTTTTTTCCAAAATCAGACTTGACACCAGAGAGGCTGAATACCACACTAAGTCAATGCGGTCTTAGCCTCTCTGGTGTCAACACTCTGTCTGATTTTGGATTTTTTTTTTTTTCCAAAATCAGACGACACCAGAGAGGCTGAATACCGCACTGAGTCAATGCGGTCTTAGCCTCTCTGGTCTCAACACTCTGTCTGATTTTGGATTTTTTTTTTTTTTTTTTTTTCCCAAAATCAGACTTGACACCAGAGAGGCTGAATACCGCACTGAGTCAATGCGGTCTTAGCCTCTCTGGTCTCAACACTCTGTCTGATTTTGGATTATTATTATTTTTTTCCAGAATCAGACTTGACACCAGAGAGGCTGAATAACGCACTGAGTCAATGCGGTCTTAGCCTCTCTGGTCTCAACACTCTGTCTGATTTTGGATTTTTTTTTTTTTTTTCCAAAATCAGACTTGACACCAGAGAGGCTGAATACCGCACTGAGTCAATGCCTCTCTGGTCTCAACACTGTCTGATTTTGGATTTTTTTTCTTTCTTCCAAAATCAGACAGAGGATTGACACCAGAGAGGCTGAATACCGCACTGAGTCAATGCGGTCTTAGCCTCTCTGGTCTCAACACTCTGTCTGATTTTGGAAAAAATAAAAAAAAATCTCCCAAAATCAGACAGAGTATTGACACCAGAGAGGCTGTATAGCACACTGAGTCAATGCGGTCTTAGCCTCTCTGGTCTCAACACTCTGTCTGATTTTGGATTTTTTTTTTTTTCCCAAAATCAGACTTGACACCAGAGAGGCTGAATACCGCACCGAGTCAATGCGGTCTTAGCCTCTCTGGTCTCAACACTGTCTGATTTTGGATTTTTTTTCCCCAAAATCAGACAGAGTATTGACACCAGAGAGGCTGTATAGCACACTGATTCAATGCAGTTTTAGCCTCTCTGGTGTCAACACTCTGTCTGATTTTAGATTTTTTCTTTTTCCCCCAAAATCAGAGTATTGACACCAGAGAGGCTGAATACCACACTAAGTCAATGCGGTCTTAGCCTCTCTGGTGTCAACACTCTGTCTGATTTTGGATTTTTTTTTTTTCCAAAATCAGACTTGACACCAGAGAGGCTGAATACCGCACTGAGTCAATGCGGTCTTAGCCTCTCTGGTCTCAACACTCTGTCTGATTTTGGATTTTTTTTTTTTTTTTTTTTTCCAAAATCAGACTTGACACCAGAGAGGCTGAATACCGCACTGAGTCAATGCGGTCTTAGCCTCTCTGGTGTCAACACTCTGTCTGATTTTGGATTTTTTTTTTTTTTTTCCAAAATCAGACTTGACACCAGAGAGGCTGAATACCGCCCTGAGTCAATGCGGTCTTAGGCTCTCTGGTCTCAACAATCTGTCTGATTTTGGATTTTTTTCCCCCAAAATCAGAGTATTGACACCAGAGAGGCTGAATACCGCACTGAGTCAATGCGGTCTTAGGCTCTCTGGTCTCAACAATCTGTCTGATTTTGGATTTTTTTTTTTCTTTCCCAAAATCAGAGTATTGACACCAGAGAGGCTGAATACCGCACTGAGTCAATGCGGTCTTAGCCTCTCTGGTCTCAACACTCTGTCTGATTTTGGATTTTTTTTTTCCCCAAATCAGACTTGACACCAGAGAGGCTGTATAGCACACTGATTCAATGCAGTTTTAGCCTCTCTGGTGTCAACACTCTGTCTGATTTTGGATTTTTTTTTATTTTTTTTTCCCAAAATCAGAGTATTGACACCAGAGAGGCTGAATACCGCACTGAGTCAATGCGGTCTTAGCCTCTCTGGTCTCAACACTGTCTGATTTTGGATTTTTTTTTTTTTTCCCAAAATCAGACTTGACACCAGAGAGGCTGAATACCGCACTGAGTCAATGCGGTCTTAGCCTCTCTGGTCTCAACACTCTGTCTGATTTTGGATTTTTTTTTTTTTTTTTTTTCCCAAAATCAGACTTGACACCAGAGAGGCTGAATACCGCACTGAGTCAATGCGGTCTTAGCCTCTCTGGTCTCAACACTCTGTCTGATTTTGGATTATTATTATTTTTTTCCAGAATCAGACTTGACACCAGAGAGGCTGAATAACGCACTGAGTCAATGCGGTCTTAGCCTCTCTGGTCTCAACACTCTGTCTGATTTTGGATTTTTTTTTTTTTTTTCCAAAATCAGACTTGACACCAGAGAGGCTGAACACCGCACTGAGTCAATGCGGTCTTAGCCTCTCTGGTCTCAACACTCTGTCTAATTTTGGATTTCCCCCCCCCCCCCCCAAAATCAGACAGAGTATTGACACCAGAGAGGCTGTATAGTACACTGAGTCAATGCGGTTTTAGCCTCTCTGGTCTCAACACTCTGTCTGATTTTGGATTTTTTTTTTTCTTTCCCAAAATCAGAGTATTGACACCAGAGAGGCTGAATACCGCACTGAGTCAATGCGGTCTTAGCCTCTCTGGTCTCAACACTCTGTCTGATTTTGGATTTTTTTTTTCCCACAATCAGACTTGACACCAGAGAGGCTGTATAGCACACTGATTCAATGCAGTTTTAGCCTCTCTGGTGTCAACACTCTGTCTGATTTTGGATTTTTTTTTTTTTTTTTCCCAAAATCAGAGTATTGACACCAGAGAGGCTGAATACCGCACTGAGTCAATGCGGTCTTAGCCTCTCTGGTCTCAACACTCTGTCTGATTTTGGATTTTTTTTTCCCCCCCCAAAATCAGACAGAGTATTGACACCAGAGAGGCTGTATAGCACACTGAGTCAATGCGGTTTTAGCCTCTCTGGTCTCAACACTCTGTCTCATTTTGGATTTTTTTTTTTTTTTCCCAAAATCAGAGTATTGACACCAGAGAGGCTGAATACCGCACTGAGTCAATGCGGTCTTAGGCTCTCTGGTCTCAACACTCTGTCTGATTTTTGATTTTTTTTTTTCTTCCCAAAATCAGTCTTGACACCAGAGAGGCTGAATACTGAACTGACTCAATGCGGTCTTAGCCTCTCTGGTCTCAACACTCTGTCTGATTTTGGATTTTTTTTTTTTTTTTTTTCCCAAAATCAGACTTGACACCAGAGAGGCTGAATACCGTACTGAGTCAATACGGTCTTAGCCTCTCTGGTCTCAACACTCTGTCTGATTTTGGATTATTATTATTTTTTTCCAAAATCAGACTTGACACCAGAGAGGCTGAATAACGCACTGAGTCAATGCGGTCTTAGCCTCTCTGGTCTCAACACTCTGTCTGATTTTGGATTTTTTTTTTTTTTTCCAAAATCAGACTTGACACCAGAGAGGCTGAATACCGCACTGAGTCAATGCGGTCTTAGCCTCTCTGGTGTCAACACTCTGTCTGATTTTTGATTTTTGATTTTTTTTTTCCAAAATCAGACTTGACACCAGAGAGGCTGAATACCACACTGAGTCAATGCGGTCTTAGCCTCTCTGGTGTCAACACTCTGTCTGAATTTGGATTTTTTTTTTTTTTTTTTAGAGGCTGAATACCGCACTGAGTCAATGCAGTCTTAGCCTCTCTGGTGTCAACACTCTGTCTGATTTTTGATTTTTTTTTTTTTTTCCAAAATCAGACTTGACACCAGAGAGGCTGAATACCACACTGAGTCAATGCGGTCTTAGCCTCTCTGGTCTCAACACTCTGTCTGATTTTGGATTTTTTTTTTTTTTTTTTTTTCCCAAAATCAGACTTGACACCAGAGAGGCTGAATACCGCACTGAGTCAATGCGGTCTTAGCCTCTCTGGTGTCAACACTCTGTCTGATTTTGGATTTTTTTTTTTTTTTTTCCCAAAATCAGACTTGACACCAGAGAGGCTGAATACCGCACTGAGTCAATGCGGTCTTAGCCTCTCTGGTCTCAACACTCTGTCTGATTTTGGATTTTTTTTTTTTTCCCCTTCAAAATCAGACTTGACACCAGAGAGGCTGAATACCGCACTGAGTCAATGCGGTCTTAGCCTCTCTGGTGTCAACACTCTGTCTGATTTTGGATTTTTTTTTTTTTTTCTCCAAAATCAGACTTGACACCAGAGAGGCTGAATACCGCACTGAGTCAATGCGGTCTTAGCCTCTCTGGTCTCAACACTCTGTCTGATTTTGGATTTTTTTTTTTTTTTCCAAAATCAGACTTGACACCAGAGAGGCTGAATACCGCACTGAGTCAATGCGGTCTTAGCCTCTCTGGTGTCAACACTCTGTCTGATTTTGGATTTTTTTTTTTTTTCCAAAATCAGACTTGACACCAGAGAGGCTGAATACCGCACTGAGTCAATGCGGTCTTAGCCTCTCTCGTGTCAACACTCTGTCTGATTTTGGATTTTTTTTTTTTTTTCTCCAAAATCAGACTTGACACCAGAGAGGCTGAATACCGCACTGAGTCAATGCGGTCTTAGCCTCTCTGGTCTCAACACTCTGTCTGATTTTGGATTTTTTTTTTTTTTTTCCCCCAAAATCAGACTTGACACCAGAGAGGCTGAATACCGCACTGAGTCAATGCGGTCTTAGCCTCTCTGGTGTCAACACTCTGTCTGATTTTGGATTTTTTTTTTTTTTTCTCCAAAATCAGACTTGACACCAGAGAGGCTGAATACCGCACTGAGTCAATGCGGTCTTAGCCTCTCTGGTCTCAACACTCTGTCTGATTTTGGATTTTTTTTTTTTTTCCAAAATCAGACTTGACACCAGAGAGGCTGAATACCGCACTGAGTCAATGCGGTCTTAGCCTCTCTGGTGTCAACACTCTGTCTGATTTTGGATTTTTTTTTTTTTTCCAAAATCAGACTTGACACCAGAGAGGCTGAATACCGCACTGAGTCAATGCGGTCTTAGCCTCTCTCGTGTCAACACTCTGTCTGATTTTGGATTTTTTTTTTCTTTTTCTCCAAAATCAGACTTGACACCAGAGAGGCTGAATACCGCACTGAGTCAATGCGGTCTTAGCCTCTCTGGTCTCAACACTCTGTCTGATTTTGGATTTTTTTTTTTTTTTTTTTCCCAAAATCAGACTTGACACCAGAGAGGCTGAATACCGCACTGAGTCAATGCGGTCTTAGCCTCTCTGGTCTCAACACTCTGTCTGATTTTGGATTATTATTATTTTTTTCCAGAATCAGACTTGACACCAGAGAGGCTGAATAACGCACTGAGTCAATGCGGTCTTAGCCTCTCTGGTCTCAACACTCTGTCTGATTTTGGATTTTTTTTTTTTTTTTTCCAAAATCAGACTTGACACCAGAGAGGCTGAATACCGCACTGAGTCAATGCGGTCTTAGCCTCTCTGGTCTCAACACTCTGTCTAATTTTGGATTTTTTTTCCCCCCCCAAAATCAGACAGAGTATTGACACCAGAGAGGCTGTATAGCACACTGAGTCAATGCGGTTTTAGCCTCTCTGGTCTCAACACTCTGTCTCATTTTGGATTTTTTTTTTTTTTCCCAAAATCAGAGTATTGACACCAGAGAGGCTGAATACCGCACTGAGTCAATGCGGTCTTAGGCTCTCTGGTCTCAACACTCTGTCTGATTTTGGAAAAAAAAAAAAAATCTCCCCAAATCAGACAGAGTATTGACACCAGAGAGGCTGTATAGCACACTGAGTCAATGCGGTCTTAGCCTCTCTGGTCTCAACACTCTGTCTGATTTTTGATTTTTTTTTTCTTCCCAAAATCAGACTTGACACCAGAGAGGCTGAATACCGCACCGAGTCAATGCGGTCTTAGCCTCTCTGGTCTCAACACTGTCTGATTTTGGATTTTTTTCCCCCCAAAATCAGACAGAGTATTGACACCAGAGAGGCTGTATAGCACACTGATTCAATGCAGTTTTAGCCTCTCTGGTGTCAACACTCTGTCTGATTTTGGATTTTTTTTTTTTTCCAAAATCAGACTTGACACCAGAGAGGCTGAATACCGCACTGAGTCAATGCGGTCTTAGCCTCTCTGGTCTCAACACTCTGTCTGATTTTGGATTTTTTTTTTTTTTTTTTTTTTTCCAAAATCAGACTTGACACCAGAGAGGCTGAATACCGCACTGAGTCAATGCGGTCTTAGCCTCTCTGGTGTCAACACTCTGTCTGATTTTGGATTATTATTTTTTTTTTCCAAAATCAGACTTGACACCAGAGAGGCTGAATACCGCCCTGAGTCAATGCGGTCTTAGCCTCTCTGGTGTCAACACTCTGTCTGAATTTGGATTTTCTTTTCTTTTTTTTTCCAAAATCAGACTTGACACCAGAGAGGCTGAATACCGCACTGAGTCAATGCGGTCTTAGCCTCTCTGGTGTCAACACTCTGTCTGATTTTGGATTTTTTTTTTTTTTTTTTTTCCAAAATCAGACTTGACACCAGAGAGGCTGAATACCGCACTGAGTCAATGCGGTCTTAGCCTCTCTGGTCTCAACACTCTGTCTGATTTTGGATTTTTTTTTTTTTTTTTCCCAAAATCAGACTTGACACCAGAGAGGCTGAATACCGCACTGAGTCAATGCGGTCTTAGCCTCTCTGGTGTCAACACTCTGTCTGATTTTGGATTTTTTTTTTTTTTCCCAAAATCAGACTTGACACCAGAGAGGCTGAATACCGCACTGAGTCAATGCGGTCTTAGCCTCTCTGGTCTCAACACTCTGTCTGATTTTGGATTTTTTTTTCCCCCCCCAAAATCAGACAGAGTATTGACACCAGAGAGGCTGTATAGCACACTGAGTCAATGCGGTTTTAGCCTCTCTGGTCTCAACACTCTGTCTCATTTTGGATTTTTTTTTTTTTTTCCCAAAATCAGAGTATTGACACCAGAGAGGCTGAATACCGCACTGAGTCAATGCGGTCTTAGGCTCTCTGGTCTCAACACTCTGTCTGATTTTTGATTTTTTTTTTTTTTCCCAAAATCAGTCTTGACACCAGAGAGGCTGAATACTGAACTGACTCAATGCGGTCTTAGCCTCTCTGGTCTCAACACTCTGTCTGATTTTGGATTTTTTTTTTTTTTTTTTTCCCAAAATCAGACTTGACACCAGAGAGGCTGAATACCGTACTGAGTCAATGCGGTCTTAGCCTCTCTGGTCTCAACACTCTGTCTGATTTTGGATTATTATTATTTTTTTCCAAAATCAGACTTGACACCAGAGAGGCTGAATAACGCACTGAGTCAATGCGGTCTTAGCCTCTCTGGTCTCAACACTCTGTCTGATTTTGGATTTTTTTTTTTTTTTCCAAAATCAGACTTGACACCAGAGAGGCTGAATACCGCACTGAGTCAATGCGGTCTTAGCCTCTCTGGTGTCAACACTCTGTCTGATTTTTGATTTTTGATTTTTTTTTTCCAAAATCAGACTTGACACCAGAGAGGCTGAATACCACACTGAGTCAATGCGGTCTTAGCCTCTCTGGTGTCAACACTCTGTCTGATTTTGGATTTTTTTTTTTTTTTTTCCAAAATCAGACTTGACACCAGAGAGGCTGAATACCGCACTGAGTCAATGCGGTCTTAGCCTCTCTGGTGTCAACACTCTGTCTGAATTTGGATTTTTTTTTTTTTTTTTTAGAGGCTGAATACCGCACTGAGTCAATGCAGTCTTAGCCTCTCTGGTGTCAACACTCTGTCTGATTTTTGATTTTTTTTTTTTTTTCCAAAATCAGACTTGACACCAGAGAGGCTGAATACCACACTGAGTCAATGCGGTCTTAGCCTCTCTGGTCTCAACACTCTGTCTGATTTTGGATTTTTTTTTTTTTTTTTTTTTCCCAAAATCAGACTTGACACCAGAGAGGCTGAATACCGCACTGAGTCAATGCGGTCTTAGCCTCTCTGGTGTCAACACTCTGTCTGATTTTGGATTTTTTTTTTTTTTTTTCCCAAAATCAGACTTGACACCAGAGAGGCTGAATACCGCACTGAGTCAATGCGGTCTTAGCCTCTCTGGTCTCAACACTCTGTCTGATTTTGGATTTTTTTTTTTTTCCCCTTCAAAATCAGACTTGACACCAGAGAGGCTGAATACCGCACTGAGTCAATGCGGTCTTAGCCTCTCTGGTGTCAACACTCTGTCTGATTTTGGATTTTTTTTTTTTTTTCTCCAAAATCAGACTTGACACCAGAGAGGCTGAATACCGCACTGAGTCAATGCGGTCTTAGCCTCTCTGGTCTCAACACTCTGTCTGATTTTGGATTTTTTTTTTTTTTTCCAAAATCAGACTTGACACCAGAGAGGCTGAATACCGCACTGAGTCAATGCGGTCTTAGCCTCTCTGGTGTCAACACTCTGTCTGATTTTGGATTTTTTTTTTTTTTCCAAAATCAGACTTGACACCAGAGAGGCTGAATACCGCACTGAGTCAATGCGGTCTTAGCCTCTCTCGTGTCAACACTCTGTCTGATTTTGGATTTTTTTTTTTTTTTCTCCAAAATCAGACTTGACACCAGAGAGGCTGAATACCGCACTGAGTCAATGCGGTCTTAGCCTCTCTGGTCTCAACACTCTGTCTGATTTTGGATTTTTTTTTTTTTTTCCCCCCAAAATCAGACTTGACACCAGAGAGGCTGAATACCGCACTGAGTCAATGCGGTCTTAGCCTCTCTGGTCTCAACACTCTGTCTGATTTTGGATTTTTTTTTTTTTTCCAAAATCAGACTTGACACCAGAGAGGCTGAATACCGCACTGAGTCAATGCGGTCTTAGCCTCTCTGGTGTCAACACTCTGTCTGATTTTGGATTTTTTTTTTTTTTCCAAAATCAGACTTGACACCAGAGAGGCTGAATACCGCACTGAGTCAATGCGGTCTTAGCCTCTCTCGTGTCAACACTCTGTCTGATTTTGGATTTTTTTTTTTTTTTCTCCAAAATCAGACTTGACACCAGAGAGGCTGAATACCGCACTGAGTCAATGCGGTCTTAGCCTCTCTGGTCTCAACACTCTGTCTGATTTTGGATTTTTTTTTTTTTTTTTTTCCCAAAATCAGACTTGACACCAGAGAGGCTGAATACCGCACTGAGTCAATGCGGTCTTAGCCTCTCTGGTCTCAACACTCTGTCTGATTTTGGATTATTATTATTTTTTTCCAGAATCAGACTTGACACCAGAGAGGCTGAATAACGCACTGAGTCAATGCGGTCTTAGCCTCTCTGGTCTCAACACTCTGTCTGATTTTGGATTTTTTTTTTTTTTTTTCCAAAATCAGACTTGACACCAGAGAGGCTGAATACCGCACTGAGTCAATGCGGTCTTAGCCTCTCTGGTCTCAACACTCTGTCTAATTTTGGATTTTTTTCCCCCCCCCAAAATCAGACAGAGTATTGACACCAGAGAGGCTGTATAGCACACTGAGTCAATGCGGTTTTAGCCTCTCTGGTCTCAACACTCTGTCTCATTTTGGATTTTTTTTTTTTTTCCCAAAATCAGAGTATTGACACCAGAGAGGCTGAATACCGCACTGAGTCAATGCGGTCTTAGGCTCTCTGGTCTCAACACTCTGTCTGATTTTGGAAAAAAAAAAAAAATCTCCCCAAATCAGACAGAGTATTGACACCAGAGAGGCTGTATAGCACACTGAGTCAATGCGGTCTTAGCCTCTCTGGTCTCAACACTCTGTCTGATTTTTGATTTTTTTTTTCTTCCCAAAATCAGACTTGACACCAGAGAGGCTGAATACCGCACCGAGTCAATGCGGTCTTAGCCTCTCTGGTCTCAACACTGTCTGATTTTGGATTTTTTTTCCCCCAAAATCAGACAGAGTATTGACACCAGAGAGGCTGTATAGCACACTGATTCAATGCAGTTTTAGCCTCTCTGGTGTCAACACTCTGTCTGATTTTGGATTTTTTTTTTTTTCCAAAATCAGACTTGACACCAGAGAGGCTGAATACCGCACTGAGTCAATGCGGTCTTAGCCTCTCTGGCCTCAACACTCTGTCTGATTTTCGATTTTTTTTTTTTTTTTTTTTTTTCCAAAATCAGACTTGACACCAGAGAGGCTGAATACCGCACTGAGTCAATGCGGTCTTAGCCTCTCTGGTGTCAACACTCTGTCTGATTTTGGATTATTTTTTTTTTTTTCCAAAATCAGACTTGACACCAGAGAGGCTGAATACCGCCCTGAGTCAATGCGGTCTTAGCCTCTCTGGTGTCAACACTCTGTCTGAATTTGGATTTTCTTTTCTTTTTTTTTCCAAAATCAGACTTGACACCAGAGAGGCTGAATACCGCACTGAGTCAATGCGGTCTTAGCCTCTCTGGTGTCAACACTCTGTCTGATTTTGGATTTTTTTTTTTTTTTTTTTTCCAAAATCAGACTTGACACCAGAGAGGCTGAATACCGCACTGAGTCAATGCGGTCTTAGCCTCTCTGGTCTCAACACTCTGTCTGATTTTGGATTTTTTTTTTTTTTTTTCCCAAAATCAGACTTGACACCAGAGAGGCTGAATACCGCACTGAGTCAATGCGGTCTTAGCCTCTCTGGTGTCAACACTCTGTCTGATTTTGGATTTTTTTTTTTTTTTTTCCCAAAATCAGACTTGACACCAGAGAGGCTGAATACCGCACTGAGTCAATGCGGTCTTAGCCTCTCTGGTCTCAACACTCTGTCTGATTTTGGATTTTTTTCCCCCCCCCCAAAATCAGACAGAGTATTGACACCAGAGAGGCTGTATAGCACACTGAGTCAATGCGGTTTTAGCCTCTCTGGTCTCAACACTCTGTCTCATTTTGGATTTTTTTTTTTTTTTCCCAAAATCAGAGTATTGACACCAGAGAGGCTGAATACCGCACTGAGTCAATGCGGTCTTAGGCTCTCTGGTCTCAACACTCTGTCTGATTTTTGATTTTTTTTTTTTTTCCCAAAATCAGTCTTGACACCAGAGAGGCTGAATACTGAACTGACTCAATGCGGTCTTAGCCTCTCTGGTCTCAACACTCTGTCTGATTTTGGATTTTTTTTTTTTTTTTTTTCCCAAAATCAGACTTGACACCAGAGAGGCTGAATACCGTACTGAGTCAATGCGGTCTTAGCCTCTCTGGTCTCAACACTCTGTCTGATTTTGGATTATTATTATTTTTTTCCAAAATCAGACTTGACACCAGAGAGGCTGAATAACGCACTGAGTCAATGCGGTCTTAGCCTCTCTGGTCTCAACACTCTGTCTGATTTTGGATTTTTTTTTTTTTTTCCAAAATCAGACTTGACACCAGAGAGGCTGAATACCGCACTGAGTCAATGCGGTCTTAGCCTCTCTGGTGTCAACACTCTGTCTGATTTTGGATTTTTTTTTTTTTTTTCCAAAATCAGACTTGACACCAGAGAGGCTGAATACCGCCCTGAGTCAATGCGGTCTTAGCCTCTCTGGTGTCAACACTCTGTCTGAATTTGGATTTTCTTTTCTTTTTTTTTCCAAAATCAGACTTGACACCAGAGAGGCTGAATACCGCACTGAGTCAATGCGGTCTTAGCCTCTCTGGTGTCAACACTCTGTCTGATTTTGGATTTTTTTTTTTTTTTTTTTTCCAAAATCAGACTTGACACCAGAGAGGCTGAATACCGCACTGAGTCAATGCGGTCTTAGCCTCTCTGGTCTCAACACTCTGTCTGATTTTGGATTTTTTTTTTTTTTTTTCCCAAAATCAGACTTGACACCAGAGAGGCTGAATACCGCACTGAGTCAATGCGGTCTTAGCCTCTCTGGTGTCAACACTCTGTCTGATTTTGGATTTTTTTTTTTTTTTTTCCCAAAATCAGACTTGACACCAGAGAGGCTGAATACCGCACTGAGTCAATGCGGTCTTAGCCTCTCTGGTCTCAACACTCTGTCTGATTTTGGATTTTTTTCCCCCCCCCCAAAATCAGACAGAGTATTGACACCAGAGAGGCTGTATAGCACACTGAGTCAATGCGGTTTTAGCCTCTCTGGTCTCAACACTCTGTCTCATTTTGGATTTTTTTTTTTTTTTCCCAAAATCAGAGTATTGACACCAGAGAGGCTGAATACCGCACTGAGTCAATGCGGTCTTAGGCTCTCTGGTCTCAACACTCTGTCTGATTTTTGATTTTTTTTTTTTTTCCCAAAATCAGTCTTGACACCAGAGAGGCTGAATACTGAACTGACTCAATGCGGTCTTAGCCTCTCTGGTCTCAACACTCTGTCTGATTTTGGATTTTTTTTTTTTTTTTTTTCCCAAAATCAGACTTGACACCAGAGAGGCTGAATACCGTACTGAGTCAATGCGGTCTTAGCCTCTCTGGTCTCAACACTCTGTCTGATTTTGGATTATTATTATTTTTTTCCAAAATCAGACTTGACACCAGAGAGGCTGAATAACGCACTGAGTCAATGCGGTCTTAGCCTCTCTGGTCTCAACACTCTGTCTGATTTTGGATTTTTTTTTTTTTTTCCAAAATCAGACTTGACACCAGAGAGGCTGAATACCGCACTGAGTCAATGCGGTCTTAGCCTCTCTGGTGTCAACACTCTGTCTGATTTTTGATTTTTGATTTTTTTTTTCCAAAATCAGACTTGACACCAGAGAGGCTGAATACCACACTGAGTCAATGCGGTCTTAGCCTCTCTGGTGTCAACACTCTGTCTGATTTTGGATTTTTTTTTTTTTTTTTCCAAAATCAGACTTGACACCAGAGAGGCTGAATACCGCACTGAGTCAATGCGGTCTTAGCCTCTCTGGTGTCAACACTCTGTCTGAATTTGGATTTTTTTTTTTTTTTTTTAGAGGCTGAATACCGCACTGAGTCAATGCAGTCTTAGCCTCTCTGGTGTCAACACTCTGTCTGATTTTTGATTTTTTTTTTTTTTTCCAAAATCAGACTTGACACCAGAGAGGCTGAATACCACACTGAGTCAATGCGGTCTTAGCCTCTCTGGTCTCAACACTCTGTCTGATTTTGGATTTTTTTTTTTTTTTTTTTTCCCAAAATCAGACTTGACACCAGAGAGGCTGAATACCGCACTGAGTCAATGCGGTCTTAGCCTCTCTGGTGTCAACACTCTGTCTGATTTTGGATTTTTTTTTTTTTTTTTCCCAAAATCAGACTTGACACCAGAGAGGCTGAATACCGCACTGAGTCAATGCGGTCTTAGCCTCTCTGGTCTCAACACTCTGTCTGATTTTGGATTTTTTTTTTTTTCCCCTTCAAAATCAGACTTGACACCAGAGAGGCTGAATACCGCACTGAGTCAATGCGGTCTTAGCCTCTCTGGTGTCAACACTCTGTCTGATTTTGGATTTTTTTTTTTTTTTTTCTCCAAAATCAGACTTGACACCAGAGAGGCTGAATACCGCACTGAGTCAATGCGGTCTTAGCCTCTCTGGTCTCAACACTCTGTCTGATTTTGGATTTTTTTTTTTTTTTCCAAAATCAGACTTGACACCAGAGAGGCTGAATACCGCACTGAGTCAATGCGGTCTTAGCCTCTCTGGTGTCAACACTCTGTCTGATTTTGGATTTTTTTTTTTTTTCAAAAATCAGACTTGACACCAGAGAGGCTGAATACCGCACTGAGTCAATGCGGTCTTAGCCTCTCTCGTGTCAACACTCTGTCTGATTTTGGATTTTTTTTTTTTTTTCTCCAAAATCAGACTTGACACCAGAGAGGCTGAATACCGCACTGAGTCAATGCGGTCTTAGCCTCTCTGGTCTCAACACTCTGTCTGATTTTGGATTTTTTTTTTTTTTCCCCCCAAAATCAGACTTGACACCAGAGAGGCTGAATACCGCACTGAGTCAATGCGGTCTTAGCCTCTCTGGTGTCAACACTCTGTCTGATTTTGGATTTTTTTTTTTTTTTCTCCAAAATCAGACTTGACACCAGAGAGGCTGAATACCGCACTGAGTCAATGCGGTCTTAGCCTCTCTGGTCTCAACACTCTGTCTGATTTTGGATTTTTTTTTTTTTTCCAAAATCAGACTTGACACCAGAGAGGCTGAATACCGCACTGAGTCAATGCGGTCTTAGCCTCTCTGGTGTCAACACTCTGTCTGATTTTGGATTTTTTTTTTTTTTCCAAAATCAGACTTGACACCAGAGAGGCTGAATACCGCACTGAGTCAATGCGGTCTTAGCCTCTCTCGTGTCAACACTCTGTCTGATTTTGGATTTTTTTTTTTTTTTCTCCAAAATCAGACTTGACACCAGAGAGGCTGAATACCGCACTGAGTCAATGCGGTCTTAGCCTCTCTGGTCTCAACACTCTGTCTGATTTTGGATTTTTTTTTTTTTTTTTTTCCCAAAATCAGACTTGACACCAGAGAGGCTGAATACCGCACTGAGTCAATGCGGTCTTAGCCTCTCTGGTCTCAACACTCTGTCTGATTTTGGATTATTATTATTTTTTTCCAGAATCAGACTTGACACCAGAGAGGCTGAATAACGCACTGAGTCAATGCGGTCTTAGCCTCTCTGGTCTCAACACTCTGTCTGATTTTGGATTTTTTTTTTTTTTTTTTCCAAAATCAGACTTGACACCAGAGAGGCTGAATACCGCACTGAGTCAATGCGGTCTTAGCCTCTCTGGTCTCAACACTCTGTCTAATTTTGGATTTTTTTTCCCCCCCCAAAATCAGACAGAGTATTGACACCAGAGAGGCTGTATAGCACACTGAGTCAATGCGGTTTTAGCCTCTCTGGTCTCAACACTCTGTCTCATTTTGGATTTTTTTTTTTTTTCCCAAAATCAGAGTATTGACACCAGAGAGGCTGAATACCGCACTGAGTCAATGCGGTCTTAGGCTCTCTGGTCTCAACACTCTGTCTGATTTTGGAAAAAAAAAAAAAATCTCCCCAAATCAGACAGAGTATTGACACCAGAGAGGCTGTATAGCACACTGAGTCAATGCGGTCTTAGCCTCTCTGGTCTCAACACTCTGTCTGATTTTGGATTTTTTTTTTCTTCCCAAAATCAGACTTGACACCAGAGAGGCTGAATACCGCACCGAGTCAATGCGGTCTTAGCCTCTCTGGTCTCAACACTGTCTGATTTTGGATTTTTTTTTCCCCAAAATCAGACAGAGTATTGACACCAGAGAGGCTGTATAGCACACTGATTCAATGCAGTTTTAGCCTCTCTGGTGTCAACACTCTGTCTGATTTTGGATTTTTTTTTTTTTCCAAAATCAGACTTGACACCAGAGAGGCTGAATACCGCACTGAGTCAATGCGGTCTTAGCCTCTCTGGTCTCAACACTCTGTCTGATTTTGGATTTTTTTTTTTTTTTTTTTTTTTCCAAAATCAGACTTGACACCAGAGAGGCTGAATACCGCACTGAGTCAATGCGGTCTTAGCCTCTCTGGTGTCAACACTCTGTCTGATTTTGGATTTTTTTTTTTTTTTTCCAAAATCAGACTTGACACCAGAGAGGCTGAATACCGCCCTGAGTCAATGCGGTCTTAGCCTCTCTGGTGTCAACACTCTGTCTGAATTTGGATTTTCTTTTTTTTTTTTTTCCAAAATCAGACTTGACACCAGAGAGGCTGAATACCGCACTGAGTCAATGCGGTCTTAGCCTCTCTGGTGTCAACACTCTGTCTGATTTTGGATTTTTTTTTTTTTTTTTTTCCAAAATCAGACTTGACACCAGAGAGGCTGAATACCGCACTGAGTCAATGCGGTCTTAGCCTCTCTGGTGTCAACACTCTGTCTGATTTTGGATTTTTTTTTTTTTTTTCCAAAATCAGACTTGACACCAGAAGGCTGAATACCGCACTGAGTCAATGCGGTCTTAGCCTCTCTGGTCTCAGCACTCTGTCTGATTTTGGATTTTTTTTTTTTTTTTCCAAAATCAGACTTGACACCAGAGAGGCTGAATACCACACTGAGTCAATGCGGTCTTAGCCTCTCTGGTCTCAACACTCTGTCTGATTTTGGATTTTTTTTTTTTTCCCAAAATCAGACTTGACACCAGAGAGGCTGAATACCGCACTGAGTCAATGCGGTCTTAGCCTCTCTGGTCTCAACACTCTGTCTAATTTTGGATTTTTTTCCCCCCCCCCAAAAATCAGACAGAGTATTGACACCAGAGAGGCTGTATAGCACACTGAGTCAATGCGGTTTTAGCCTCTCTGGTCTCAACACTCTGTCTCATTTTTTTTCTTTTTTTTTTCCCCCCAAAATCAGAGTATTGACACCAGAGAGGCTGAATACCGCACTGAGTCAATGCGGTCTTAGGCTCTCTGGTCTCAACACTCTGTCTGATTTTTGATTTTTTTTTTTTCCCAAAATCAGTCTTGACACCAGAGAGGCTGAATACTGCACTGAGTCAATGCGGTCTTAGCCTCTCTGGTCTCAACACTCTGTCTGATTTTGGATTTTTTTTTTTTTTTTTTTCCCCAAAATCAGACATGACACCAGAGAGGCTGAATACCACACTGAGTCAATGCGGTCTTAGCCTCTCTGGTCTCAACATTCTGTCTGATTTTGGATTTTTTTTTTTTTTTTTTCCCCAAAATCAGACTTGACACCAGAGAGGCTGAATACCGCACTGAGTCAATGCGGTCTTAGCCTCTCTGGTGTCAACACTCTGTTTGATTTTGGATTTTTTTTTTTTTTTTTCCCAAAATCAGACTTGACACCAGAGAGGCTGAATACCGCACTGAGTCAATGCGGTCTTAGCCTCTCTGGTCTCAACACTCTGTCTGATTTTGGATTTTTTTTTTTTTTTTTTTCCCAAAATCAGACTTGACACCAGAGAGGCTGAATACCGCACTGAGTCAATGCGGTCTTAGCCTCTCTGGTCTCAACACTCTGTCTGATTTTGGATTATTATTATTTTTTTCCAGAATCAGACTTGACACCAGAGAGGCTGAATAACGCACTGAGTCAATGCGGTCTTAGCCTCTCTGGTCTCAACACTCTGTCTGATTTTGGATTTTTTTTTTTTTTTTTCCAAAATCAGACTTGACACCAGAGAGGCTGAATACCGCACTGAGTCAATGCGGTCTTAGCCTCTCTGGTCTCAACACTCTGTCTAATTTTGGATTTTTTTTCCCCCCCCAAAATCAGACAGAGTATTGACACCAGAGAGGCTGTATAGCACACTGAGTCAATGCGGTTTTAGCCTCTCTGGTCTCAACACTCTGTCTCATTTTGGATTTTTTTTTTTTTTCCCAAAATCAGAGTATTGACACCAGAGAGGCTGAATACCGCACTGAGTCAATGCGGTCTTAGGCTCTCTGGTCTCAACACTCTGTCTGATTTTGGAAAAAAAAAAAAAATCTCCCCAAATCAGACAGAGTATTGACACCAGAGAGGCTGTATAGCACACTGAGTCAATGCGGTCTTAGCCTCTCTGGTCTCAACACTCTGTCTGATTTTGGATTTTTTTTTTCTTCCCAAAATCAGACTTGACACCAGAGAGGCTGAATACCGCACCGAGTCAATGCGGTCTTAGCCTCTCTGGTCTCAACACTGTCTGATTTTGGATTTTTTTTTCCCCAAAATCAGACAGAGTATTGACACCAGAGAGGCTGTATAGCACACTGATTCAATGCAGTTTTAGCCTCTCTGGTGTCAACACTCTGTCTGATTTTGGATTTTTTTTTTTTTCCAAAATCAGACTTGACACCAGAGAGGCTGAATACCGCACTGAGTCAATGCGGTCTTAGCCTCTCTGGTCTCAACACTCTGTCTGATTTTTGATTTTTTTTTTTTTTTTTTTTTTTCCAAAATCAGACTTGACACCAGAGAGGCTGAATACCGCACTGAGTCAATGCGGTCTTAGCCTCTCTGGTGTCAACACTCTGTCTGATTTTGGATTTTTTTTTTTTTTTTCCAAAATCAGACTTGACACCAGAGAGGCTGAATACCGCCCTGAGTCAATGCGGTCTTAGCCTCTCTGGTGTCAACACTCTGTCTGAATTTGGATTTTCTTTTTTTTTTTTTTCCAAAATCAGACTTGACACCAGAGAGGCTGAATACCGCACTGAGTCAATGCGGTCTTAGCCTCTCTGGTGTCAACACTCTGTCTGATTTTGGATTTTTTTTTTTTTTTTTTTCCAAAATCAGACTTGACACCAGAGAGGCTGAATACCGCACTGAGTCAATGCGGTCTTAGCCTCTCTGGTCTCAACACTCTGTCTGATTTTGGATTTTTTTTTTTTTTTTTCCCAAAATCAGACTTGACACCAGAGAGGCTGAATACCGCACTGAGTCAATGCGGTCTTAGCCTCTCTGGTGTCAACACTCTGTCTGATTTTGGATTTTTTTTTTTTTTTTACAAAATCAGACTTGACACCAGAAGGCTGAATACCGCACTGAGTCAATGCGGTCTTAGCCTCTCTGGTCTCAGCACTCTGTCTGATTTTGGATTTTTTTTTTTTTTTTCCAAAATCAGACTTGACACCAGAGAGGCTGAATACCACACTGAGTCAATGCGGTCTTAGCCTCTCTGGTCTCAACACTCTGTCTGATTTTGGATTTTTTTTTTTTTTCCCAAAATCAGACTTGACACCAGAGAGGCTGAATACCGCACTGAGTCAATGCGGTCTTAGCCTCTCTGGTCTCAACACTCTGTCTAATTTTGGATTTTTTTCCCCCCCCCCCAAAATCAGACAGAGTATTGACACCAGAGAGGCTGTATAGCACACTGAGTCAATGCGGTTTTAGCCTCTCTGGTCTCAACACTCTGTCTCATTTTTTTTCTTTTTTTTTTTCCACCAAAATCAGAGTATTGACACCAGAGAGGCTGAATACCGCACTGAGTCAATGCGGTCTTAGGCTCTCTGGTCTCAACACTCTGTCTGATTTTTGATTTTTTTTTTTTCCCAAAATCAGTCTTGACACCAGAGAGGCTGAATACTGCACTGAGTCAATGCGGTCTTAGCCTCTCTGGTCTCAACACTCTGTCTGATTTTGGATTTTTTTTTTTTTTTTTTTTCCCAAAATCAGACATGACACCAGAGAGGCTGAATACCACACTGAGTCAATGCGGTCTTAGCCTCTCTGGTCTCAACATTCTGTCTGATTTTGGATTTTTTTTTTTTTTTTTTTCCCAAAATCAGACTTGACACCAGAGAGGCTGAATACCGCACTGAGTCAATGCGGTCTTAGCCTCTCTGGTGTCAACACTCTGTTTGATTTTGGATTTTTTTTTTTTTTTTTCCCAAAATCAGACTTGACACCAGAGAGGCTGAATACCGCACTGAGTCAATGCGGTCTTAGCCTCTCTGGTCTCAACACTCTGTCTGATTTTGGATTTTTTTTTTCCCCCCCCCCAAAATCAGACTTGACACCAGAGAGGCTGAATACCGCACTGAGTCAATGCGGTCTTAGCCTCTCTGGTGTCAACACTCTGTCTGATTTTGGATTTTTTTTTTTTTTTCTCCAAAATCAGACTTGACACCAGAGAGGCTGAATACCGCACTGAGTCAATGCGGTCTTAGCCTCTCTGGTCTCAACACTCTGTCTGATTTTGGATTTTTTTTTTTTTTCCAAAATCAGACTTGACACCAGAGAGGCTGAATACCGCACTGAGTCAATGCGGTCTTAGCCTCTCTGGTGTCAACACTCTGTCTGATTTTGGATTTTTTTTTTTTTTTCCAAAATCAGACTTGACACCAGAGAGGCTGAATACCGCACTGAGTCAATGCGGTCTTAGCCTGTCTCTGGTGTCAACACTCTGTCTGATTTTAGATTTTTTTTTTTTCCAAAATCAGACTTGACACCAGAGAGGCTGAATACCGCACTGAGTCAATGCGGTCTTAGCCTCTCTGGTGTCAACACTCTGTCTGATTTTGGATTTTTTTTTTTTTCCAAAATCAGACTTGACACCAGAGAGGCTGAATACCACACTAAGTCAATGCGGTCTTAGCCTCTCTGGTGTCAACACTCTGTCTGATTTTGGATTTTTTTTTTTTTCCAAAATCAGACGACACCAGAGAGGCTGAATACCGCACTGAGTCAATGCGGTCTTAGCCTCTCTGGTGTCAACACTCTGTCTGATTTTGGATTTTTTTTTTTTTTTCCAAAATCAGACTTGACACCAGAGAGGCTGAATACCGCACTGAGTCAATGCGGTCTTAGCCTCTCTGGTCTCAACACTCTGTCTGATTTTGGATTATTATTATTTTTTTCCAGAATCAGACTTGACACCAGAGAGGCTGAATAACGCACTGAGTCAATGCGGTCTTAGCCTCTCTGGTCTCAACACTCTGTCTGATTTTGGATTTTTTTTTTTTTTTTCCAAAATCAGACTTGACACCAGAGAGGCTGAATACCGCACTGAGTCAATGCGGTCTTAGCCTCTCTGGTCTCAACACTCTGTCTAATTTTGGATTTTTTTTTCCCCCCCCAAAATCAGACAGAGTATTGACACCAGAGAGGCTGTATAGCACACTGAGTCGAAGCGGTTTTAGCCTCTCTGGTCTCAACACTCTGTCTCATTTTGGATTTTTTTTTTTTTTTCCCAAAATCAGAGTATTGACACCAGAGAGGCTGAATACCGCACTGAGTCAATGCGGTCTTAGGCTCTCTGGTCTCAACACTCTGTCTGATTTTGGAAAAAAAAAAAAAATCTCCCCAAATCAGACAGAGTATTGACACCAGAGAGGCTGAATACCGCACTGAGTCAATGCGGTCTTAGCCTCTCTGGTCTCAACACACTGTCTGATTTTGGAAAAAATAAAAAAAATCTCCCAAAATCAGACAGAGTATTGACACCAGAGAGGCTGTATAGCACACTGAGTCAATGCGGTCTTAGCCTCTCTGGTCTCAACACTCTGTCTGATTTTGGATTTTTTTTTTCTTCCCAAAATCAGACTTGACACCAGAGAGGCTGAATACCGCACCGAGTCAATGCGGTCTTAGCCTCTCTGGTCTCAACACTGTCTGATTTTGGATTTTTTTCCCCCAAAATCAGACAGAGTATTGACACCAGAGAGGCTGTATAGCACAATGATTCAATGCAGTTTTAGCCTCTCTGGTGTCAACACTCTGTCTGATTTTGGATTTTTTTTTTTTTCCCCAAAATCAGAGTATTGACACCAGAGAGGCTGAATACCACACTAAGTCAATGCGGTCTTAGCCTCTCTGGTGTCAACACTCTGTCTGATTTTGGATTTTTTTTTTTTCCAAAATCAGACTTGACACCAGAGAGGCTGAATACCGCACTGAGTCAATGCGGTCTTAGCCTCTCTGGTCTCAACACTCTGTCTGATTTTGGATTTTTTTTTTTTTTTTTTTTTTCCAAAATCAGACTTGACACCAGAGACGCTGAATACCGCACTGAGTCAATGCGGTCTTAGCCTCTCTGGTGTCAACACTCTGTCTGATTTTGGATTTTTTTTTTTTTTTTCCAAAATCAGACTTGACACCAGAGAGGCTGAATACCGCCCTGAGTCAATGCGGTCTTAGCCTCTCTGGTGTCAACACTCTGCTGAATTTGGATTTTCTTTTTCTTTTTTTTCCAAAATCAGACTTGACACCAGAGAGGCTGAATACAGCACTGAGTCAATGCGGTCTTAGCCTCTCTGGTGTCAACACTCTGTCTGATTTTGGATTTTTTTTTTTTTTTTTTTCCAAAATCAGACTTGACACCAGAGAGGCTGAATACCGCACTGAGTCAATGCAGTCTTAGCCTCTCTGGTGTCAACACTCTGTTTGATTTTGGATTTTTTTTTTTTTTTTTCCCAAAATCAGACTTGACACCAGAGAGGCTGAATACCGCACTGAGTCAATGCGGTCTTAGCCTCTCTGGTCTCAACACTCTGTCTGATTTTTGATTTTTTTTTTTTCCCCCCCCAAAATCAGACTTGACACCAGAGAGGCTGAATACCACACTGAGTCAATGCGGTCTTAGCCTCTCTGGTGTCAACACTCTGTCTGATTTTGGATTTTTTTTTTTTTTCTTAAAATCAGACTTGACACCAGAGAGGCTGAATACCGCACTGAGTCAATGCGGTCTTAGCCTCTCTGGTCTCAACACTCTGTCTGATTTTGGATTTTTTTTTTTTTTTCCAAAATCAGACTTGACACCAGAGAGGCTGAATACCGCACTGAGTCAATGCGGTCTTAGCCTCTCTGGTGTCAACACTCTGTCTGATTTTGGATTTTTTTTTTTTCTTCCAAAATCAGACTTGACACCAGAGAGGCTGAATACCGCACTGAGTCAATGCGGTCTTAGCCTCTCTGGTGTCAACACTCTGTCTGATTTTGGATTTTTTTTTTTTTCCAAAATCAGACTTGACACCAGAGAGGCTGAATACCGCACTGAGTCAATGCGGTCTTAGCCTCTCTGGTGTCAACACTCTGTCTGATTTTGGATTTTTTTTTTTTTTCCAAAATCAGACTTGACACCAGAGAGGCTGAATACCGCACTGAGTCAATGCGGTCTTAGCCTCTCTGGTGTCAACACTCTGTCTGATTTTGGATTTTTTTTTTTTCCAAAATCAGACTTGACACCAGAGAGGCTGAATACCGCACTGAGTCAATGCGGTCTTAGCCTCTCTGGTCTCAACACTCTGTCTGATTTTGGATTATTATTATTTTTTTCCAGAATCAGACTTGACACCAGAGAGGCTGAATAACGCACTGAGTCAATGCGGTCTTAGCCTCTCTGGTCTCAACACTCTGTCTGATTTTGGATTTTTTTTTTTTTTTTCCAAAATCAGACTTGACACCAGAGAGGCTGAATACCGCACTGAGTCAATGCGGTCTTAGCCTCTCTGGTCTCAACACTCTGTCTGATTTTGGATTTTTTTTTTTTTCCCCAAAATCAGAGTATTGACACCAGAGAGGCTGAATACCACACTAAGTCAATGCGGTCTTAGCCTCTCTGGTGTCAACACTCTGTCTGATTTTGGATTTTTTTTTTTTTCCAAAATCAGACTTGACACCAGAGAGGCTGAATACCGCACTGAGTCAATGCGGTCTTAGCCTCTCTGGTCTCAACACTCTGTCTGATTTTGGATTTTTTTTTTTTTTTTTTTTCCAAAATCAGACTTGACACCAGAGAGGCTGAATACCGCACTGAGTCAATGCGGTCTTAGCCTCTCTGGTGTCAACACTCTGTCTGATTTTGGATTTTTTTTTTTTTTTCCAAAATCAGACTTGACACCAGAGAGGCTGAATACCGCACTGAGTCAATGCGGTCTTAGCCTCTCTGGTCTCAACACTCTGTCTGATTTTGGATTATTATTATTTTTTTCCAGAATCAGACTTGACACCAGAGAGGCTGAATAACGCACTGAGTCAATGCGGTCTTAGCCTCTCTGGTCTCAACACTCTGTCTGATTTTGGATTTTTTTTTTTTTTTCCAAAATCAGACTTGACACCAGAGAGGCTGAATACCGCACTGAGTCAATGCGGTCTTAGCCTCTCTGGTCTCAACACTCTGTCTAATTTTGGATTTTTTTTCCCCCCCCCAAAATCAGACAGAGTATTGACACCAGAGAGGCTGTATAGCACACTGAGTCGAAGCGGTTTTAGCCTCTCTGGTCTCAACACTCTGTCTCATTTTGGATTTTTTTTTTTTTTCCCAAAATCAGAGTATTGACACCAGAGAGGCTGAATACCGCACTGAGTCAATGCGGTCTTAGGCTCTCTGGTCTCAACACTCTGTCTGATTTTGGAAAAAAAAAAAAAATCTCCCCAAATCAGACAGAGTATTGACACCAGAGAGGCTGAATACCGCAGTGAGTCAATGCGGTCTTAGCCTCTCTGGTCTCAACACTCTGTCTGATTTTGGATTTTTTTTTTTCTTCCCAAAATCAGACTTGACACCAGAGAGGCTGAATACCGCACCGAGTCAATGCGGTCTTAGCCTCTCTGGTCTCAACACTGTCTGATTTTGGATTTTTTTCCCCCAAAATCAGACAGAGTATTGACACCAGAGAGGCTGTATAGCACACTGATTCAATGCAGTTTTAGCCTCTCTGGTGTCAACACTCTGTCTGATTTTGGATTTTTTTTTTTCCCCCCAAAATCAGAGTATTGACACCAGAGAGGCTGAATACCACACTAAGTCAATGCGGTCTTAGCCTCTCTGGTGTCAACACTCTGTCTGATTTTGGATTTTTTTTTTTTTCCAAAATCAGACTTGACACCAGAGAGGCTGAATACCGCACTGAGTCAATGCGGTCTTAGCCTCTCTGGTCTCAACACTCTGTCTGATTTTGGATTTTTTTTTTTTTTTTTTTTTTCCAAAATCAGACTTGACACCAGAGACGCTGAATACCGCACTGAGTCAATGCGGTCTTAGCCTCTCTGGTGTCAACACTCTGTCTGATTTTGGATTTTTTTTTTTTTTTTCCAAAATCAGACTTGACACCAGAGAGGCTGAATACCGCCCTGAGTCAATGCGGTCTTAGCCTCTCTGGTGTCAACACTCTGTCTGAATTTGGATTTTCTTTTTCTTTTTTTTTCCAAAATCAGACTTGACACCAGAGAGGCTGAATACAGCACTGAGTCAATGCGGTCTTAGCCTCTCTGGTGTCAACACTCTGTCTGATTTTGGATTTTTTTTTTTTTTTTTTTCCAAAATCAGACTTGACACCAGAGAGGCTGAATACCGCACTGAGTCAATGCGGTCTTAGCCTCTCTGGTGTCAACACTCTGTTTGATTTTGGATTTTTTTTTTTTTTTTTCCCAAAATCAGACTTGACACCAGAGAGGCTGAATACCGCACTGAGTCAATGCGGTCTTAGCCTCTCTGGTCTCAACACTCTGTCTGATTTTTGATTTTTTTTTTTCCCCCCCCAAAATCAGACTTGACACCAGAGAGGCTGAATACCACACTGAGTCAATGCGGTCTTAGCCTCTCTGGTGTCAACACTCTGTCTGATTTTGGATTTTTTTTTTTTTTTCTTAAAATCAGACTTGACACCAGAGAGGCTGAATACCGCACTGAGTCAATGCGGTCTTAGCCTCTCTGGTCTCAACACTCTGTCTGATTTTGGATTTTTTTTTTTTTTTCCAAAATCAGACTTGACACCAGAGAGGCTGAATACCGCACTGAGTCAATGCGGTCTTAGCCTCTCTGGTGTCAACACTCTGTCTGATTTTGGATTTTTTTTTTTTTTCCAAAATCAGACTTGACACCAGAGAGGCTGAATACCGCACTGAGTCAATGCGGTCTTAGCCTCTCTGGTGTCAACACTCTGTCTGATTTTGGATTTTTTTTTTTTCCAAAATCAGACTTGACACCAGAGAGGCTGAATACCGCACTGAGTCAATGCGGTCTTAGCCTCTCTGGTGTCAACACTCTGTCTGATTTTATATATTTTTTTTTTTTTCAAAATCAGACTTGACACCAGAGAGGCTGAATACCGCACTGAGTCAATGCGGTCTTAGCCTCTCTGGTGTCAACACTCTGTCTGATTTTGGATTTTTTTTTTTTCCAAAATCAGACTTGACACCAGAGAGGCTGAATACCGCACTGAGTCAATGCGGTCTTAGCCTCTCTGGTGTCAACACTCTGTCTGATTTTGGATTTTTTTTTTTTTTCCAAAATCAGACTTGACACCAGAGAGGCTGAATACCACACTAAGTCAATGCGGTCTTAGCCTCTCTGGTGTCAACACTCTGTCTGATTTTGGATTTTTTTTTTTTTCCAAAATCAGACGACACCAGAGAGGCTGAATACCGCACTGAGTCAATGCGGTCTTAGCCTCTCTGGTCTCAACACTCTGTCTGATTTTGGATTTTTTTTTTTTTTTTTTTTCCCAAAATCAGACTTGACACCAGAGAGGCTGAATACCGCACTGAGTCAATGCGGTCTTAGCCTCTCTGGTCTCAACACTCTGTCTGATTTTGGATTATTATTATTTTTTTCCAGAATCAGACTTGACACCAGAGAGGCTGAATAACGCACTGAGTCAATGCGGTCTTAGCCTCTCTGGTCTCAACACTCTGTCTGATTTTGGATTTTTTTTTTTTTTTTCCAAAATCAGACTTGACACCAGAGAGGCTGAATACCGCACTGAGTCAATGCGGTCTTAGCCTCTCTGGTCTCAACACTCTGTCTGATTTTGGATTTTTTTTTTTTTCCCCAAAATCAGAGTATTGACACCAGAGAGGCTGAATACCACACTAAGTCAATGCGGTCTTAGCCTCTCTGGTGTCAACACTCTGTCTGATTTTGGATTTTTTTTTTTTTCCAAAATCAGACTTGACACCAGAGAGGCTGAATACCGCACTGAGTCAATGCGGTCTTAGCCTCTCTGGTCTCAACACTCTGTCTGATTTTGGATTTTTTTTTTTTTTTTTTTTTTTCCAAAATCAGACTTGACACCAGAGACGCTGAATACCGCACTGAGTCAATGCGGTCTTAGCCTCTCTGGTGTCAACACTCTGTCTGATTTTGGATTTTTTTTTTTTTTTTCCAAAATCAGACTTGACACCAGAGAGGCTGAATACCGCCCTGAGTCAATGCGGTCTTAGCCTCTCTGGTGTCAACACTCTGTCTGAATTTGGATTTTCTTTTTCTTTTTTTTCCAAAATCAGACTTGACACCAGAGAGGCTGAATACAGCACTGAGTCAATGCGGTCTTAGCCTCTCTGGTGTCAACACTCTGTCTGATTTTGGATTTTTTTTTTTTTTTTTTTCCAAAATCAGACTTGACACCAGAGAGGCTGAATACCGCACTGAGTCAATGCGGTCTTAGCCTCTCTGGTGTCAACACTCTGTTTGATTTTGGATTTTTTTTTTTTTTTTTTCCCAAAATCAGACTTGACACCAGAGAGGCTGAATACCGCACTGAGTCAATGCGGTCTTAGCCTCTCTGGTCTCAACACTCTGTCTGATTTTTGATTTTTTTTTTTTCCCCCCCAAAATCAGACTTGACACCAGAGAGGCTGAATACCACACTGAGTCAATGCGGTCTTAGCCTCTCTGGTGTCAACACTCTGTCTGATTTTGGATTTTTTTTTTTTTTTCTTAAAATCAGACTTGACACCAGAGAGGCTGAATACCGCACTGAGTCAATGCGGTCTTAGCCTCTCTGGTCTCAACACTCTGTCTGATTTTGGATTTTTTTTTTTTTTTCCAAAATCAGACTTGACACCAGAGAGGCTGAATACCGCACTGAGTCAATGCGGTCTTAGCCTCTCTGGTGTCAACACTCTGTCTGATTTTGGATTTTTTTTTTTTTTCCAAAATCAGACTTGACACCAGAGAGGCTGAATACCGCACTGAGTCAATGCGGTCTTAGCCTCTCTGGTGTCAACACTCTGTCTGATTTTGGATTTTTTTTTTTTCCAAAATCAGACTTGACACCAGAGAGGCTGAATACCGCACTGAGTCAATGCGGTCTTAGCCTCTCTGGGGTCAACACTCTGTCTGATTTTGGATTTTTTTTTTTTTTCCAAAATCAGACTTGACACCAGAGAGGCTGAATACCGCACTGAGTCAATGCGGTCTTAGCCTCTCTGGTGTCAACACTCTGTCTGATTTTGGATTTTTTTTTTTTCCAAAATCAGACTTGACACCAGAGAGGCTGAATACCGCACTGAGTCAATGCGGTCTTAGCCTCTCTGGTGTCAACACTCTGTCTGATTTTGGATTTTTTTTTTTTTTCCAAAATCAGACTTGACACCAGAGAGGCTGAATACCACACTAAGTCAATGCGGTCTTAGCCTCTCTGGTGTCAACACTCTGTCTGATTTTGGATTTTTTTTTTTTTCCAAAATCAGACGACACCAGAGAGGCTGAATACCGCACTGAGTCAATGCGGTCTTAGCCTCTCTGGTCTCAACACTCTGTCTGATTTTGGATTTTTTTTTTTTTTTTTTTTCCCAAAATCAGACTTGACACCAGAGAGGCTGAATACCGCACTGAGTCAATGCGGTCTTAGCCTCTCTGGTCTCAACACTCTGTCTGATTTTGGATTATTATTATTTTTTTCCAGAATCAGACTTGACACCAGAGAGGCTGAATAACGCACTGAGTCAATGCGGTCTTAGCCTCTCTGGTCTCAACACTCTGTCTGATTTTGGATTTTTTTTTTTTTTTTCCAAAATCAGACTTGACACCAGAGAGGCTGAATACCGCACTGAGTCAATGCGGTCTTAGCCTCTCTGGTCTCAACACTCTGTCTAATTTTGGATTTTTCCCCCCCCCCCAAAATCAGACAGAGTATTGACACCAGAGAGGCTGTATAGCACACTGAGTCGAAGCGGTTTTAGCCTCTCTGGTCTCAACACTCTGTCTCATTTTGGATTTTTTTTTTTTCCCCCAAAATCAGAGTATTGACACCAGAGAGGCTGAATACTGCACTGAGTCAATGCGGTCTTAGGCTCTCTGGTCTCAACACTCTGTCTGATTTTGGAAAAAAAAAAAAAATCTCCCCAAATCAGACAGAGTATTGACACCAGAGAGGCTGAATACCGCACTGAGTCAATGCCTCTCTGGTCTCAACACTGTCTGATTTTGGATTTTTTTTCTTTCTTCCAAAATCAGACAGAGGATTGACACCAGAGAGGCTGAATACCGCACTGAGTCAATGCGGTCTTAGCCTCTCTGGTCTCAACACTCTGTCTGATTTTGGAAAAAATAAAAAAAAATCCCCCAAAATCAGACAGAGTATTGACACCAGAGAGGCTGTATAGCACACTGAGTCAATGCGGTCTTAGCCTCTCTGGTCTCAACACTCTGTCTGATTTTGGATTTTTTTTTTTCTTCCCAAAATCAGACTTGACACCAGAGAGGCTGAATACCGCACCGAGTCAATGCGGTCTTAGCCTCTCTGGTCTCAACACTGTCTGATTTTGGATTTTTTTTCCCCAAAATCAGACAGAGTATTGGCACCAGAGAGGCTGTATAGCACACTGATTCAATGCAGTTTTAGCCTCTCTGGTGTCAACACTCTGTCTGATTTTAGATTTTTTTTTTTCCCCCCAAAATCAGAGTATTGACACCAGAGAGGCTGAATACCACACTAAGTCAATGCGGTCTTAGCCTCTCTGGTGTCAACACTCTGTCTGATTTTGGATTTTTTTTTTTTTCCAAAATCAGACTTGACACCAGAGAGGCTGAATACCGCACTGAGTCAATGCGGTCTTAGCCTCTCTGGTCTCAACACTCTGTCTGATTTTGGATTTTTTTTTTTTTTTTTTTTTCCAAAATCAGACTTGACACCAGAGAGGCTGAATACCGCACTGAGTCAATGCGGTCTTAGCCTCTCTGGTGTCAACACTCTGTCTGATTTTGGATTTTTTTTTTTTTTTTCAAAAATCAGACTTGACACCAGAGAGGCTGAATACCGCCCTGAGTCAATGCGGTCTTAGGCTCTCTGGTCTCAACAATCTGTCTGATTTTGGATTTTTTTCCCCCAAAATCAGAGTATTGACACCAGAGAGGCTGAATACCGCACTGAGTCAATGCGGTCTTAGGCTCTCTGGTCTCAACAATCTGTCTGATTTTGGATTTTTTTTTTTCTTTCCCAAAATCAGACTTGACACCAGAGAGGCTGAATACCGCACTGAGTCAATGCGGTCTTAGCCTCTCTGGTGTCAACACTCTGTCTGATTTTGGATTTTTTTTTTTTTTCCAAAATCAGACTTGACACCAGAGAGGCTGAATACCGCACTGAGTCAATGCGGTCTTAGCCTCTCTGGTGTCAACACTCTGTCTGATTTTGGATTTTTTTTTTTTTTTTACAAAATCAGACTTGACACCAGAAGGCTGAATACCGCACTGAGTCAATGCGGTCTTAGCCTCTCTGGTCTCAGCACTCTGTCTGATTTTGGATTTTTTTTTTTTTTTTCCAAAATCAGACTTGACACCAGAGAGGCTGAATACCACACTGAGTCAATGCGGTCTTAGCCTCTCTGGTCTCAACACTCTGTCTGATTTTGGATTTTTTTTTTTTTTCCCAAAATCAGACTTGACACCAGAGAGGCTGAATACCGCACTGAGTCAATGCGGTCTTAGCCTCTCTGGTCTCAACACTCTGTCTAATTTTGGATTTTTTCCCCCCCCCCCCAAAATCAGACAGAGTATTGACACCAGAGAGGCTGTATAGCACACTGAGTCAATGCGGTTTTAGCCTCTCTGGTCTCAACACTCTGTCTCATTTTTTTTCTTTTTTTTTCCCCCCAAAATCAGAGTATTGACACCAGAGAGGCTGAATACCGCACTGAGTCAATGCGGTCTTAGGCTCTCTGGTCTCAACACTCTGTCTGATTTTTGATTTTTTTTTTTTCCCAAAATCAGTCTTGACACCAGAGAGGCTGAATACTGCACTGAGTCAATGCGGTCTTAGCCTCTCTGGTCTCAACACTCTGTCTGATTTTGGATTTTTTTTTTTTTTTTTTTTCCCAAAATCAGACATGACACCAGAGAGGCTGAATACCACACTGAGTCAATGCGGTCTTAGCCTCTCTGGTCTCAACATTCTGTCTGATTTTGGATTTTTTTTTTTTTTTTTTTCCCAAAATCAGACTTGACACCAGAGAGGCTGAATACCGCACTGAGTCAATGCGGTCTTAGCCTCTCTGGTGTCAACACTCTGTTTGATTTTGGATTTTTTTTTTTTTTTTTCCCAAAATCAGACTTGACACCAGAGAGGCTGAATACCGCACTGAGTCAATGCGGTCTTAGCCTCTCTGGTCTCAACACTCTGTCTGATTTTGGATTTTTTTTTTTCCCCCCCCCAAAATCAGACTTGACACCAGAGAGGCTGAATACCGCACTGAGTCAATGCGGTCTTAGCCTCTCTGGTGTCAACACTCTGTCTGATTTTGGATTTTTTTTTTTTTTTCTCCAAAATCAGACTTGACACCAGAGAGGCTGAATACCGCACTGAGTCAATGCGGTCTTAGCCTCTCTGGTCTCAACACTCTGTCTGATTTTGGATTTTTTTTTTTTTTCCAAAATCAGACTTGACACCAGAGAGGCTGAATACCGCACTGAGTCAATGCGGTCTTAGCCTCTCTGGTGTCAACACTCTGTCTGATTTTGGATTTTTTTTTTTTTTTCCAAAATCAGACTTGACACCAGAGAGGCTGAATACCGCACTGAGTCAATGCGGTCTTAGCCTGTCTCTGGTGTCAACACTCTGTCTGATTTTAGATTTTTTTTTTTTCCAAAATCAGACTTGACACCAGAGAGGCTGAATACCGCACTGAGTCAATGCGGTCTTAGCCTCTCTGGTGTCAACACTCTGTCTGATTTTGGATTTTTTTTTTTTTCCAAAATCAGACTTGACACCAGAGAGGCTGAATACCACACTAAGTCAATGCGGTCTTAGCCTCTCTGGTGTCAACACTCTGTCTGATTTTGGATTTTTTTTTTTTTCCAAAATCAGACGACACCAGAGAGGCTGAATACCGCACTGAGTCAATGCGGTCTTAGCCTCTCTGGTGTCAACACTCTGTCTGATTTTGGATTTTTTTTTTTTTTTCCAAAATCAGACTTGACACCAGAGAGGCTGAATACCGCACTGAGTCAATGCGGTCTTAGCCTCTCTGGTCTCAACACTCTGTCTGATTTTGGATTATTATTATTTTTTTCCAGAATCAGACTTGACACCAGAGAGGCTGAATAACGCACTGAGTCAATGCGGTCTTAGCCTCTCTGGTCTCAACACTCTGTCTGATTTTGGATTTTTTTTTTTTTTTTCCAAAATCAGACTTGACACCAGAGAGGCTGAATACCGCACTGAGTCAATGCGGTCTTAGCCTCTCTGGTCTCAACACTCTGTCTAATTTTGGATTTTTTTTTCCCCCCCCAAAATCAGACAGAGTATTGACACCAGAGAGGCTGTATAGCACACTGAGTCAAAGCGGTTTTAGCCTCTCTGGTCTCAACACTCTGTCTCATTTTGGATTTTTTTTTTTTTTTCCCAAAATCAGAGTATTGACACCAGAGAGGCTGAATACCGCACTGAGTCAATGCGGTCTTAGGCTCTCTGGTCTCAACACTCTGTCTGATTTTGGAAAAAAAAAAAAAATCTCCCCAAATCAGACAGAGTATTGACACCAGAGAGGCTGAATACCGCACTGAGTCAATGCGGTCTTAGCCTCTCTGGTCTCAACACACTGTCTGATTTTGGAAAAAATAAAAAAAATCTCCCAAAATCAGACAGAGTATTGACACCAGAGAGGCTGTATAGCACACTGAGTCAATGCGGTCTTAGCCTCTCTGGTCTCAACACTCTGTCTGATTTTGGATTTTTTTTTTTCTTCCCAAAATCAGACTTGACACCAGAGAGGCTGAATACCGCACCGAGTCAATGCGGTCTTAGCCTCTCTGGTCTCAACACTGTCTGATTTTGGATTTTTTTCCCCCAAAATCAGACAGAGTATTGACACCAGAGAGGCTGTATAGCACACTGATTCAATGCAGTTTTAGCCTCTCTGGTGTCAACACTCGGTCTGATTTTGGATTTTTTTTTTTTTCCCCAAAATCAGAGTATTGACACCAGAGAGGCTGAATACCACACTAAGTCAATGCGGTCTTAGCCTCTCTGGTGTCAACACTCTGTCTGATTTTGGATTTTTTTTTTTTCCAAAATCAGACTTGACACCAGAGAGGCTGAATACCGCACTGAGTCAATGCGGTCTTAGCCTCTCTGGTCTCAACACTCTGTCTGATTTTGGATTTTTTTTTTTTTTTTTTTTTTCCAAAATCAGACTTGACACCAGAGACGCTGAATACCGCACTGAGTCAATGCGGTCTTAGCCTCTCTGGTGTCAACACTCTGTCTGATTTTGGATTTTTTTTTCTTTTTTTCCAAAATCAGACTTGACACCAGAGAGGCTGAATACCGCCCTGAGTCAATGCGGTCTTAGCCTCTCTGGTGTCAACACTCTGCTGAATTTGGATTTTCTTTTTCTTTTTTTTCCAAAATCAGACTTGACACCAGAGAGGCTGAATACAGCACTGAGTCAATGCGGTCTTAGCCTCTCTGGTGTCAACACTCTGTCTGATTTTGGATTTTTTTTTTTTTTTTTTTCCAAAATCAGACTTGACACCAGAGAGGCTGAATACCGCACTGAGTCAATGCAGTCTTAGCCTCTCTGGTGTCAACACTCTGTTTGATTTTGGATTTTTTTTTTTTTTTTTCCCAAAATCAGACTTGACACCAGAGAGGCTGAATACCGCACTGAGTCAATGCGGTCTTAGCCTCTCTGGTCTCAACACTCTGTCTGATTTTTGATTTTTTTTTTTTCCCCCCCCAAAATCAGACTTGACACCAGAGAGGCTGAATACCACACTGAGTCAATGCGGTCTTAGCCTCTCTGGTGTCAACACTCTGTCTGATTTTGGATTTTTTTTTTTTTTTCTTAAAATCAGACTTGACACCAGAGAGGCTGAATACCGCACTGAGTCAATGCGGTCTTAGCCTCTCTGGTCTCAACACTCTGTCTGATTTTGGATTTTTTTTTTTTTTTCCAAAATCAGACTTGACACCAGAGAGGCTGAATACCGCACTGAGTCAATGCGGTCTTAGCCTCTCTGGTGTCAACACTCTGTCTGATTTTGGATTTTTTTTTTTTCTTCCAAAATCAGACTTGACACCAGAGAGGCTGAATACCGCACTGAGTCAATGCGGTCTTAGCCTCTCTGGTGTCAACACTCTGTCTGATTTTGGATTTTTTTTTTTTTCCAAAATCAGACTTGACACCAGAGAGGCTGAATACCGCACTGAGTCAATGCGGTCTTAGCCTCTCTGGTGTCAACACTCTGTCTGATTTTGGATTTTTTTTTTTTTTCCAAAATCAGACTTGACACCAGAGAGGCTGAATACCGCACTGAGTCAATGCGGTCTTAGCCTCTCTGGTGTCAACACTCTGTCTGATTTTGGATTTTTTTTTTTTCCAAAATCAGACTTGACACCAGAGAGGCTGAATACCGCACTGAGTCAATGCGGTCTTAGCCTCTCTGGTCTCAACACTCTGTCTGATTTTGGATTATTATTATTTTTTTCCAGAATCAGACTTGACACCAGAGAGGCTGAATAACGCACTGAGTCAATGCGGTCTTAGCCTCTCTGGTCTCAACACTCTGTCTGATTTTGGATTTTTTTTTTTTTTTTCCAAAATCAGACTTGACACCAGAGAGGCTGAATACCGCACTGAGTCAATGCGGTCTTAGCCTCTCTGGTCTCAACACTCTGTCTGATTTTGGATTTTTTTTTTTTTCCCCAAAATCAGAGTATTGACACCAGAGAGGCTGAATACCACACTAAGTCAATGCGGTCTTAGCCTCTCTGGTGTCAACACTCTGTCTGATTTTGGATTTTTTTTTTTTTCCAAAATCAGACTTGACACCAGAGAGGCTGAATACCGCACTGAGTCAATGCGGTCTTAGCCTCTCTGGTCTCAACACTCTGTCTGATTTTGGATTTTTTTTTTTTTTTTTTTTCCAAAATCAGACTTGACACCAGAGAGGCTGAATACCGCACTGAGTCAATGCGGTCTTAGCCTCTCTGGTGTCAACACTCTGTCTGATTTTGGATTTTTTTTTTTTTTTCCAAAATCAGACTTGACACCAGAGAGGCTGAATACCGCACTGAGTCAATGCGGTCTTAGCCTCTCTGGTCTCAACACTCTGTCTGATTTTGGATTATTATTATTTTTTTCCAGAATCAGACTTGACACCAGAGAGGCTGAATAACGCACTGAGTCAATGCGGTCTTAGCCTCTCTGGTCTCAACACTCTGTCTGATTTTGGATTTTTTTTTTTTTTTTCCAAAATCAGACTTGACACCAGAGAGGCTGAATACCGCACTGAGTCAATGCGGTCTTAGCCTCTCTGGTCTCAACACTCTGTCTAATTTTGGATTTTTTTTTCCCCCCCCAAAATCAGACAGAGTATTGACACCAGAGAGGCTGTATAGCACACTGAGTCGAAGCGGTTTTAGCCTCTCTGGTCTCAACACTCTGTCTCATTTTGGATTTTTTTTTTTTTTCCCAAAATCAGAGTATTGACACCAGAGAGGCTGAATACCGCACTGAGTCAATGCGGTCTTAGGCTCTCTGGTCTCAACACTCTGTCTGATTTTGGAAAAAAAAAAAAAATCTCCCCAAATCAGACAGAGTATTGACACCAGAGAGGCTGAATACCGCAGTGAGTCAATGCGGTCTTAGCCTCTCTGGTCTCAACACTCTGTCTGATTTTGGATTTTTTTTTTTCTTCCCAAAATCAGACTTGACACCAGAGAGGCTGAATACCGCACCGAGTCAATGCGGTCTTAGCCTCTCTGGTCTCAACACTGTCTGATTTTGGATTTTTTTCCCCCAAAATCAGACAGAGTATTGACACCAGAGAGGCTGTATAGCACACTGATTCAATGCAGTTTTAGCCTCTCTGGTGTCAACACTCTGTCTGATTTTGGATTTTTTTTTTTTCCCCCAAAATCAGAGTATTGACACCAGAGAGGCTGAATACCACACTAAGTCAATGCGGTCTTAGCCTCTCTGGTGTCAACACTCTGTCTGATTTTGGATTTTTTTTTTTTTCCAAAATCAGACTTGACACCAGAGAGGCTGAATACCGCACTGAGTCAATGCGGTCTTAGCCTCTCTGGTCTCAACACTCTGTCTGATTTTGGATTTTTTTTTTTTTTTTTTTTTTCCAAAATCAGACTTGACACCAGAGACGCTGAATACCGCACTGAGTCAATGCGGTCTTAGCCTCTCTGGTGTCAACACTCTGTCTGATTTTGGATTTTTTTTTTTTTTTTCCAAAATCAGACTTGACACCAGAGAGGCTGAATACCGCCCTGAGTCAATGCGGTCTTAGCCTCTCTGGTGTCAACACTCTGTCTGAATTTGGATTTTCTTTTTCTTTTTTTTTCCAAAATCAGACTTGACACCAGAGAGGCTGAATACAGCACTGAGTCAATGCGGTCTTAGCCTCTCTGGTGTCAACACTCTGTCTGATTTTGGATTTTTTTTTTTTTTTTTTTCCAAAATCAGACTTGACACCAGAGAGGCTGAATACCGCACTGAGTCAATGCGGTCTTAGCCTCTCTGGTGTCAACACTCTGTTTGATTTTGGATTTTTTTTTTTTTTTTTCCCAAAATCAGACTTGACACCAGAGAGGCTGAATACCGCACTGAGTCAATGCGGTCTTAGCCTCTCTGGTCTCAACACTCTGTCTGATTTTTGATTTTTTTTTTTTCCCCCCCAAAATCAGACTTGACACCAGAGAGGCTGAATACCACACTGAGTCAATGCGGTCTTAGCCTCTCTGGTGTCAACACTCTGTCTGATTTTGGATTTTTTTTTTTTTTTCTTAAAATCAGACTTGACACCAGAGAGGCTGAATACCGCACTGAGTCAATGCGGTCTTAGCCTCTCTGGTCTCAACACTCTGTCTGATTTTGGATTTTTTTTTTTTTTTCCAAAATCAGACTTGACACCAGAGAGGCTGAATACCGCACTGAGTCAATGCGGTCTTAGCCTCTCTGGTGTCAACACTCTGTCTGATTTTGGATTTTTTTTTTTTTTCCAAAATCAGACTTGACACCAGAGAGGCTGAATACCGCACTGAGTCAATGCGGTCTTAGCCTCTCTGGTGTCAACACTCTGTCTGATTTTGGATTTTTTTTTTTTCCAAAATCAGACTTGACACCAGAGAGGCTGAATACCGCACTGAGTCAATGCGGTCTTAGCCTCTCTGGTGTCAACACTCTGTCTGATTTTATATATATTTTTTTTTTCCAAAATCAGACTTGACACCAGAGAGGCTGAATACCGCACTGAGTCAATGCGGTCTTAGCCTCTCTGGTGTCAACACTCTGTCTGATTTTGGATTTTTTTTTTTTCCAAAATCAGACTTGACACCAGAGAGGCTGAATACCGCACTGAGTCAATGCGGTCTTAGCCTCTCTGGTGTCAACACTCTGTCTGATTTTGGATTTTTTTTTTTTTTCCAAAATCAGACTTGACACCAGAGAGGCTGAATACCACACTAAGTCAATGCGGTCTTAGCCTCTCTGGTGTCAACACTCTGTCTGATTTTGGATTTTTTTTTTTTTCCAAAATCAGACGACACCAGAGAGGCTGAATACCGCACTGAGTCAATGCGGTCTTAGCCTCTCTGGTCTCAACACTCTGTCTGATTTTGGATTTTTTTTTTTTTTTTTTTTCCCAAAATCAGACTTGACACCAGAGAGGCTGAATACCGCACTGAGTCAATGCGGTCTTAGCCTCTCTGGTCTCAACACTCTGTCTGATTTTGGATTATTATTATTTTTTTCCAGAATCAGACTTGACACCAGAGAGGCTGAATAACGCACTGAGTCAATGCGGTCTTAGCCTCTCTGGTCTCAACACTCTGTCTGATTTTGGATTTTTTTTTTTTTTTTCCAAAATCAGACTTGACACCAGAGAGGCTGAATACCGCACTGAGTCAATGCGGTCTTAGCCTCTCTGGTCTCAACACTCTGTCTGATTTTGGATTTTTTTTTTTTTCCCCAAAATCAGAGTATTGACACCAGAGAGGCTGAATACCACACTAAGTCAATGCGGTCTTAGCCTCTCTGGTGTCAACACTCTGTCTGATTTTGGATTTTTTTTTTTTTCCAAAATCAGACTTGACACCAGAGAGGCTGAATACCGCACTGAGTCAATGCGGTCTTAGCCTCTCTGGTCTCAACACTCTGTCTGATTTTGGATTTTTTTTTTTTTTTTTTTTTTTCCAAAATCAGACTTGACACCAGAGACGCTGAATACCGCACTGAGTCAATGCGGTCTTAGCCTCTCTGGTGTCAACACTCTGTCTGATTTTGGATTTTTTTTTTTTTTTTCCAAAATCAGACTTGACACCAGAGAGGCTGAATACCGCCCTGAGTCAATGCGGTCTTAGCCTCTCTGGTGTCAACACTCTGTCTGAATTTGGATTTTCTTTTTCTTTTTTTTCCAAAATCAGACTTGACACCAGAGAGGCTGAATACAGCACTGAGTCAATGCGGTCTTAGCCTCTCTGGTGTCAACACTCTGTCTGATTTTGGATTTTTTTTTTTTTTTTTTTCCAAAATCAGACTTGACACCAGAGAGGCTGAATACCGCACTGAGTCAATGCGGTCTTAGCCTCTCTGGTGTCAACACTCTGTTTGATTTTGGATTTTTTTTTTTTTTTTTCCCAAAATCAGACTTGACACCAGAGAGGCTGAATACCGCACTGAGTCAATGCGGTCTTAGCCTCTCTGGTCTCAACACTCTGTCTGATTTTTGATTTTTTTTTTTCCCCCCCAAAATCAGACTTGACACCAGAGAGGCTGAATACCACACTGAGTCAATGCGGTCTTAGCCTCTCTGGTGTCAACACTCTGTCTGATTTTGGATTTTTTTTTTTTTTTCTTAAAATCAGACTTGACACCAGAGAGGCTGAATACCGCACTGAGTCAATGCGGTCTTAGCCTCTCTGGTCTCAACACTCTGTCTGATTTTGGATTTTTTTTTTTTTTTCCAAAATCAGACTTGACACCAGAGAGGCTGAATACCGCACTGAGTCAATGCGGTCTTAGCCTCTCTGGTGTCAACACTCTGTCTGATTTTGGATTTTTTTTTTTTTTCCAAAATCAGACTTGACACCAGAGAGGCTGAATACCGCACTGAGTCAATGCGGTCTTAGCCTCTCTGGTGTCAACACTCTGTCTGATTTTGGATTTTTTTTTTTTCCAAAATCAGACTTGACACCAGAGAGGCTGAATACCGCACTGAGTCAATGCGGTCTTAGCCTCTCTGGGGTCAACACTCTGTCTGATTTTGGATTTTTTTTTTTTTTCCAAAATCAGACTTGACACCAGAGAGGCTGAATACCGCACTGAGTCAATGCGGTCTTAGCCTCTCTGGTGTCAACACTCTGTCTGATTTTGGATTTTTTTTTTTTCCAAAATCAGACTTGACACCAGAGAGGCTGAATACCGCACTGAGTCAATGCGGTCTTAGCCTCTCTGGTGTCAACACTCTGTCTGATTTTGGATTTTTTTTTTTTTTCCAAAATCAGACTTGACACCAGAGAGGCTGAATACCACACTAAGTCAATGCGGTCTTAGCCTCTCTGGTGTCAACACTCTGTCTGATTTTGGATTTTTTTTTTTTTCCAAAATCAGACGACACCAGAGAGGCTGAATACCGCACTGAGTCAATGCGGTCTTAGCCTCTCTGGTCTCAACACTCTGTCTGATTTTGGATTTTTTTTTTTTTTTTTTTTCCCAAAATCAGACTTGACACCAGAGAGGCTGAATACCGCACTGAGTCAATGCGGTCTTAGCCTCTCTGGTCTCAACACTCTGTCTGATTTTGGATTATTATTATTTTTTTCCAGAATCAGACTTGACACCAGAGAGGCTGAATAACGCACTGAGTCAATGCGGTCTTAGCCTCTCTGGTCTCAACACTCTGTCTGATTTTGGATTTTTTTTTTTTTTTTCCAAAATCAGACTTGACACCAGAGAGGCTGAATACCGCACTGAGTCAATGCGGTCTTAGCCTCTCTGGTCTCAACACTCTGTCTAATTTTGGATTTTTCCCCCCCCCCCAAAATCAGACAGAGTATTGACACCAGAGAGGCTGTATAGCACACTGAGTCGAAGCGGTTTTAGCCTCTCTGGTCTCAACACTCTGTCTCATTTTGGATTTTTTTTTTTCCCCCAAAATCAGAGTATTGACACCAGAGAGGCTGAATACTGCACTGAGTCAATGCGGTCTTAGGCTCTCTGGTCTCAACACTCTGTCTGATTTTGGAAAAAAAAAAAAAATCTCCCCAAATCAGACAGAGTATTGACACCAGAGAGGCTGAATACCGCACTGAGTCAATGCCTCTCTGGTCTCAACACTGTCTGATTTTGGATTTTTTTTCTTTCTTCCAAAATCAGACAGAGGATTGACACCAGAGAGGCTGAATACCGCACTGAGTCAATGCGGTCTTAGCCTCTCTGGTCTCAACACTCTGTCTGATTTTGGAAAAAATAAAAAAAAATCTCCCAAAATCAGACAGAGTATTGACACCAGAGAGGCTGTATAGCACACTGAGTCAATGCGGTCTTAGCCTCTCTGGTCTCAACACTCTGTCTGATTTTGGATTTTTTTTTTTCTTCCCAAAATCAGACTTGACACCAGAGAGGCTGAATACCGCACCGAGTCAATGCGGTCTTAGCCTCTCTGGTCTCAACACTGTCTGATTTTGGATTTTTTTTCCCCAAAATCAGACAGAGTATTGGCACCAGAGAGGCTGTATAGCACACTGATTCAATGCAGTTTTAGCCTCTCTGGTGTCAACACTCTGTCTGATTTTAGATTTTTTTTTTTCCCCCCAAAATCAGAGTATTGACACCAGAGAGGCTGAATACCACACTAAGTCAATGCGGTCTTAGCCTCTCTGGTGTCAACACTCTGTCTGATTTTGGATTTTTTTTTTTTTCCAAAATCAGACTTGACACCAGAGAGGCTGAATACCGCACTGAGTCAATGCGGTCTTAGCCTCTCTGGTCTCAACACTCTGTCTGATTTTGGATTTTTTTTTTTTTTTTTTTTTCCAAAATCAGACTTGACACCAGAGAGGCTGAATACCGCACTGAGTCAATGCGGTCTTAGCCTCTCTGGTGTCAACACTCTGTCTGATTTTGGATTTTTTTTTTTTTTTTCAAAAATCAGACTTGACACCAGAGAGGCTGAATACCGCCCTGAGTCAATGCGGTCTTAGGCTCTCTGGTCTCAACAATCTGTCTGATTTTGGATTTTTTTCCCCCAAAATCAGAGTATTGACACCAGAGAGGCTGAATACCGCACTGAGTCAATGCGGTCTTAGGCTCTCTGGTCTCAACAATCTGTCTGATTTTGGATTTTTTTTTTTCTTTCCCAAAATCAGACTTGACACCAGAGAGGCTGAATACCGCACTGAGTCAATGCGGTCTTAGCCTCTCTGGTGTCAACACTCTGTCTGATTTTGGATTTTTTTTTTTTTTCCAAAATCAGACTTGACACCAGAGAGGCTGAATACCGCACTGAGTCAATGCGGTCTTAGCCTCTCTGGTGTCAACACTCTGTCTGATTTTGGATTTTTTTTTTTTCCAAAATCAGACTTGACACCAGAGAGGCTGAATACCGCACTGAGTCAATGCGGTCTTAGCCTCTCTGGGGTCAACACTCTGTCTGATTTTGGATTTTTTTTTTTTTCCAAAATCAGACTTGACACCAGAGAGGCTGAATACCGCACTGAGTCAATGCGGTCTTAGCCTCTCTGGTCTCAACACTCTGTCTGATTTTGGATTTTTTTTTTTTTTTTTTTTCCAAAATCAGACTTGACACCAGAGAGGCTGAATACCGCACTGAGTCAATGCGGTCTTAGCCTCTCTGGTGTCAACACTCTGTCTGATTTTGGATTTTTTTTTTTTTTTTCAAAAATCAGACTTGACACCAGAGAGGCTGAATACCGCCCTGAGTCAATGCGGTCTTAGGCTCTCTGGTCTCAACAATCTCTCTGATTTTGGATTTTTTTCCCCCAAAATCAGAGTATTGACACCAGAGAGGCTGAATACCGCACTGAGTCAATGCGGTCTTAGGCTCTCTGGTCTCAACAATCTGTCTGATTTTGGATTTTTTTTTTCTTTCCCAAAATCAGAGTATTGACACCAGAGAGGCTGAATACCGCACTGAGTCAATGCGGTCTTAGCCTCTCTGGTCTCAACACTCTGTCTGATTTTGGATTTTTTTTTTTCCCCAAATCAGACTTGACACCAGAGAGGCTGTATAGCACACTGATTCAATGCAGTTTTAGCCTCTCTGGTGTCAACACTCTGTCTGATTTTGGATTTTTTTTTATTTTTTTTTCCCAAAATCAGAGTATTGACACCAGAGAGGCTGAATACCGCACTGAGTCAATGCGGTCTTAGCCTCTCTGGTCTCAACACTGTCTGATTTTGGATTTTTTTTTTTTTTCCCAAAATCAGACTTGACACCAGAGAGGCTGAATACCGCACTGAGTCAATGCGGTCTTAGCCTCTCTGGTCTCAACACTCTGTCTGATTTTGGATTTTTTTTTTTTTTTTTTTTCCCAAAATCAGACTTGACACCAGAGAGGCTGAATACCGCACTGAGTCAATGCGGTCTTAGCCTCTCTGGTCTCAACACTCTGTCTGATTTTGGATTATTATTATTTTTTTCCAGAATCAGACTTGACACCAGAGAGGCTGAATAACGCACTGAGTCAATGCGGTCTTAGCCTCTCTGGTCTCAACAATCTGTCTGATTTTGGATTTTTTTTTTTCTTTCCCAAAATCAGACTTGACACCAGAGAGGCTGAATACCGCACTGAGTCAATGCGGTCTTAGCCTCTCTGGTGTCAACACTCTGTCTGATTTTGGATTTTTTTTTTTTTCCAAAATCAGACTTGACACCAGAGAGGCTGAATACCGCACTGAGTCAATGCGGTCTTAGCCTCTCTGGTGTCAACACTCTGTCTGATTTTGGATTTTTTTTTTTTCCAAAATCAGACTTGACACCAGAGAGGCTGAATACCGCACTGAGTCAATGCGGTCTTAGCCTCTCTGGGGTCAACACTCTGTCTGATTTTGGATTTTTTTTTTTTTCCAAAATCAGACTTGACACCAGAGAGGCTGAATACCGCACTGAGTCAATGCGGTCTTAGCCTCTCTGGTCTCAACACTCTGTCTGATTTTGGATTTTTTTTTTTTTTTTTTTTTCCAAAATCAGACTTGACACCAGAGAGGCTGAATACCGCACTGAGTCAATGCGGTCTTAGCCTCTCTGGTGTCAACACTCTGTCTGATTTTGGATTTTTTTTTTTTTTTTCAAAAATCAGACTTGACACCAGAGAGGCTGAATACCGCCCTGAGTCAATGCGGTCTTAGGCTCTCTGGTCTCAACAATCTGTCTGATTTTGGATTTTTTTCCCCCAAAATCAGAGTATTGACACCAGAGAGGCTGAATACCGCACTGAGTCAATGCGGTCTTAGGCTCTCTGGTCTCAACAATCTGTCTGATTTTGGATTTTTTTTTTTCTTTCCCAAAATCAGAGTATTGACACCAGAGAGGCTGAATACCGCACTGAGTCAATGCGGTCTTAGCCTCTCTGGTCTCAACACTCTGTCTGATTTTGGATTTTTTTTTTTCCCCAAATCAGACTTGACACCAGAGAGGCTGTATAGCACACTCATTCAATGCAGTTTTAGCCTCTCTGGTGTCAACACTCTGTCTGATTTTGGATTTTTTTTTATTTTTTTTTCCCAAAATCAGAGTATTGACACCAGAGAGGCTGAATACCGCACTGAGTCAATGCGGTCTTAGCCTCTCTGGTCTCAACACTGTCTGATTTTGGATTTTTTTTTTTTTTCCCAAAATCAGACTTGACACCAGAGAGGCTGAATACCGCACTGAGTCAATGCGGTCTTAGCCTCTCTGGTCTCAACACTCTGTCTGATTTTGGATTTTTTTTTTTTTTTTTTTTCCCAAAATCAGACTTGACACCAGAGAGGCTGAATACCGCACTGAGTCAATGCGGTCTTAGCCTCTCTGGTCTCAACACTCTGTCTGATTTTGGATTATTATTATTTTTTTCCAGAATCAGACTTGACACCAGAGAGGCTGAATAACGCACTGAGTCAATGCGGTCTTAGCCTCTCTGGTCTCAACACTCTGTCTGATTTTGGATTTTTTTTTTTTTTTTCCAAAATCAGACTTGACACCAGAGAGGCTGAATACCGCACTGAGTCAATGCGGTCTTAGCCTCTCTGGTCTCAACACTCTGTCTAATTTTGGATTTCCCCCCCCCCCCCCCCCAAAATCAGACAGAGTATTGACACCAGAGAGGCTGTATAGTACACTGAGTCAATGCGGTTTTAGCCTCTCTGGTCTCAACACTCTGTCTGATTTTGGATTTTTTTTTTTCTTTCCCAAAATCAGAGTATTGACACCAGAGAGGCTGAATACCGCACTGAGTCAATGCGGTCTTAGCCTCTCTGGTCTCAACACTCTGTCTGATTTTGGATTTTTTTTTTCCCACAATCAGACTTGACACCAGAGAGGCTGTATAGCACACTGATTCAATGCAGTTTTAGCCTCTCTGGTGTCAACACTCTGTCTGATTTTGGATTTTTTTTTTTTTTTTTTCCCAAAATCAGAGTATTGACACCAGAGAGGCTGAATACCGCACTGAGTCAATGCGGTCTTAGCCTCTCTGGTCTCAACACTGTCTGATTTTGGATTTTTTTTTTTTTTCCCAAAATCAGACTTGACACCAGAGAGGCTGAATACCGCACTGAGTCAATGCGGTCTTAGCCTCTCTGGTCTCAACACTCTGTCTGATTTTGGATTTTTTTTTCCCCCCCCAAAATCAGACAGAGTATTGACACCAGAGAGGCTGTATAGCACACTGAGTCAATGCGGTTTTAGCCTCTCTGGTCTCAACACTCTGTCTCATTTTGGATTTTTTTTTTTTTTTCCCAAAATCAGAGTATTGACACCAGAGAGGCTGAATACCGCACTGAGTCAATGCGGTCTTAGGCTCTCTGGTCTCAACACTCTGTCTGATTTTTGATTTTTTTTTTTCTTCCCAAAATCAGTCTTGACACCAGAGAGGCTGAATACTGAACTGACTCAATGCGGTCTTAGCCTCTCTGGTCTCAACACTCTGTCTGATTTTGGATTTTTTTTTTTTTTTTTTTCCCAAAATCAGACTTGACACCAGAGAGGCTGAATAACGCACTGAGTCAATGCGGTCTTAGCCTCTCTGGTCTCAACACTCTGTCTGATTTTGGATTTTTTTTTTTTTTTCCAAAATCAGACTTGACACCAGAGAGGCTGAATACCGCACTGAGTCAATGCGGTCTTAGCCTCTCTGGTGTCAACACTCTGTCTGATTTTTGATTTTTGATTTTTTTTTTCCAAAATCAGACTTGACACCAGAGAGGCTGAATACCACACTGAGTCAATGCGGTCTTAGCCTCTCTGGTGTCAACACTCTGTCTGATTTTGGATTTTTTTTTTTTTTTTCCAAAATCAGACTTGACACCAGAGAGGCTGAATACCGCACTGAGTCAATGCGGTCTTAGCCTCTCTGGTGTCAACACTCTGTCTGAATTTGGATTTTTTTTTTTTTTTTTTAGAGGCTGAATACCGCACTGAGTCAATGCAGTCTTAGCCTCTCTGGTGTCAACACTCTGTCTGATTTTTGATTTTTTTTTTTTTTTTCCAAAATCAGACTTGACACCAGAGAGGCTGAATACCACACTGAGTCAATGCGGTCTTAGCCTCTCTGGTCTCAACACTCTGTCTGATTTTGGATTTTTTTTTTTTTTTTTTTTTCCCAAAATCAGACTTGACACCAGAGAGGCTGAATACCGCACTGAGTCAATGCGGTCTTAGCCTCTCTGGTGTCAACACTCTGTCTGATTTTGGATTTTTTTTTTTTTTTTTCCCAAAATCAGACTTGACACCAGAGAGGCTGAATACCGCACTGAGTCAATGCGGTCTTAGCCTCTCTGGTCTCAACACTCTGTCTGATTTTGGATTTTTTTTTTTTTCCCCTTCAAAATCAGACTTGACACCAGAGAGGCTGAATACCGCACTGAGTCAATGCGGTCTTAGCCTCTCTGGTGTCAACACTCTGTCTGATTTTGGATTTTTTTTTTTTTTTCTCCAAAATCAGACTTGACACCAGAGAGGCTGAATACCGCACTGAGTCAATGCGGTCTTAGCCTCTCTGGTCTCAACACTCTGTCTGATTTTGGATTTTTTTTTTTTTTTCCAAAATCAGACTTGACACCAGAGAGGCTGAATACCGCACTGAGTCAATGCGGTCTTAGCCTCTCTGGTGTCAACACTCTGTCTGATTTTGGATTTTTTTTTTTTTTCCAAAATCAGACTTGACACCAGAGAGGCTGAATACCGCACTGAGTCAATGCGGTCTTAGCCTCTCTCGTGTCAACACTCTGTCTGATTTTGGATTTTTTTTTTTTTTTCTCCAAAATCAGACTTGACACCAGAGAGGCTGAATACCGCACTGAGTCAATGCGGTCTTAGCCTCTCTGGTCTCAACACTCTGTCTGATTTTGGATTTTTTTTTTTTTCCCCCCCAAAATCAGACTTGACACCAGAGAGGCTGAATACCGCACTGAGTCAATGCGGTCTTAGCCTCTCTGGTGTCAACACTCTGTCTGATTTTGGATTTTTTTTTTTTTTTCTCCAAAATCAGACTTGACACCAGAGAGGCTGAATACCGCACTGAGTCAATGCGGTCTTAGCCTCTCTGGTCTCAACACTCTGTCTGATTTTGGATTTTTTTTTTTTTTCCAAAATCAGACTTGACACCAGAGAGGCTGAATACCGCACTGAGTCAATGCGGTCTTAGCCTCTCTGGTGTCAACACTCTGTCTGATTTTGGATTTTTTTTTTTTTCAAAAATCAGACTTGACACCAGAGAGGCTGAATACCGCACTGAGTCAATGCGGTCTTAGCCTCTCTCGTGTCAACACTCTGTCTGATTTTGGATTTTTTTTTTTTTTTCTCCAAAATCAGACTTGACACCAGAGAGGCTGAATACCGCACTGAGTCAATGCGGTCTTAGCCTCTCTGGTCTCAACACTCTGTCTGATTTTGGATTTTTTTTTTTTTTTCCAAAATCAGACTTGACACCAGAGAGGCTGAATACCGCACTGAGTCAATGCGGTCTTAGCCTCTCTGGTGTCAACACTCTGTCTGATTTTGGATTTTTTTTTTTTTTCCAAAATCAGACTTGACACCAGAGAGGCTGAATACCGCACTGAGTCAATGCGGTCTTAGCCTCTCTGGTGTCAACACTCTGTCTGATTTTGGATTTTTTTTTTTTCCAAAATCAGACTTGACACCAGAGAGGCTGAATACCACACTAAGTCAATGCGGTCTTAGCCTCTCTGGTGTCAACACTCTGTCTGATTTTGGATTTTTTTTTTTTTCCAAAATCAGACTTGACACCAGAGAGGCTGAATACCGCACTGAGTCAATGCGGTCTTAGCCTCTCTGGTCTCAACACTCTGTCTGATTTTGGATTTTTTTTTTTTTTTTTTTTTCCAAAATCAGACTTGACACCAGAGAGGCTGAATACCGCACTGAGTCAATGCGGTCTTAGCCTCTCTGGTGTCAACACTCTGTCTGATTTTTGATTTTTGATTTTTTTTTTCCAAAATCAGACTTGACACCAGAGAGGCTGAATACCACACTGAGTCAATGCGGTCTTAGCCTCTCTGGTGTCAACACTCTGTCTGATTTTGGATTTTTTTTTTTTTTTTTCCAAAATCAGACTTGACACCAGAGAGGCTGAATACCGCACTGAGTCAATGCGGTCTTAGCCTCTCTGGTGTCAACACTCTGTCTGAATTTGGATTTTTTTTTTTTTTTTTTAGAGGCTGAATACCGCACTGAGTCAATGCAGTCTTAGCCTCTCTGGTGTCAACACTCTGTCTGATTTTTGATTTTTTTTTTTTTTTTCCAAAATCAGACTTGACACCAGAGAGGCTGAATACCACACTGAGTCAATGCGGTCTTAGCCTCTCTGGTCTCAACACTCTGTCTGATTTTGGATTTTTTTTTTTTTTTTTTTTTCCCAAAATCAGACTTGACACCAGAGAGGCTGAATACCGCACTGAGTCAATGCGGTCTTAGCCTCTCTGGTGTCAACACTCTGTCTGATTTTGGATTTTTTTTTTTTTTTTTCCCAAAATCAGACTTGACACCAGAGAGGCTGAATACCGCACTGAGTCAATGCGGTCTTAGCCTCTCTGGTCTCAACACTCTGTCTGATTTTGGATTTTTTTTTTTTCCCCTTCAAAATCAGACTTGACACCAGAGAGGCTGAATACCGCACTGAGTCAATGCGGTCTTAGCCTCTCTGGTGTCAACACTCTGTCTGATTTTGGATTTTTTTTTTCTTTTTCTCCAAAATCAGACTTGACACCAGAGAGGCTGAATACCGCACTGAGTCAATGCGGTCTTAGCCTCTCTGGTCTCAACACTCTGTCTGATTTTGGATTTTTTTTTTTTTTTCCAAAATCAGACTTGACACCAGAGAGGCTGAATACCGCACTGAGTCAATGCGGTCTTAGCCTCTCTGGTGTCAACACTCTGTCTGATTTTGGATTTTTTTTTTTTTTCCAAAATCAGACTTGACACCAGAGAGGCTGAATACCGCACTGAGTCAATGCGGTCTTAGCCTCTCTCGTGTCAACACTCTGTCTGATTTTGGATTTTTTTTTTTTTTTCTCCAAAATCAGACTTGACACCAGAGAGGCTGAATACCGCACTGAGTCAATGCGGTCTTAGCCTCTCTGGTCTCAACACTCTGTCTGATTTTGGATTTTTTTTTTTTTTCCCCACAAAATCAGACTTGACACCAGAGAGGCTGAATACCGCACTGAGTCAATGCGGTCTTAGCCTCTCTGGTGTCAACACTCTGTCTGATTTTGGATTTTTTTTTTTTTTTCTCCAAAATCAGACTTGACACCAGAGAGGCTGAATACCGCACTGAGTCAATGCGGTCTTAGCCTCTCTGGTCTCAACACTCTGTCTGATTTTGGATTTTTTTTTTTTTTCCAAAATCAGACTTGACACCAGAGAGGCTGAATACCGCACTGAGTCAATGCGGTCTTAGCCTCTCTGGTGTCAACACTCTGTCTGATTTTGGATTTTTTTTTTTTTCCAAAATCAGACTTGACACCAGAGAGGCTGAATACCGCACTGAGTCAATGCGGTCTTAGCCTCTCTCGTGTCAACACTCTGTCTGATTTTGGATTTTTTTTTTTTTTTCTCCAAAATCAGACTTGACACCAGAGAGGCTGAATACCGCACTGAGTCAATGCGGTCTTAGCCTCTCTGGTCTCAACACTCTGTCTGATTTTGGATTTTTTTTTTTTTTTCCAAAATCAGACTTGACACCAGAGAGGCTGAATACCGCACTGAGTCAATGCGGTCTTAGCCTCTCTGGTGTCAACACTCTGTCTGATTTTGGATTTTTTTTTTTTTTCCAAAATCAGACTTGACACCAGAGAGGCTGAATACCGCACTGAGTCAATGCGGTCTTAGCCTCTCTGGTGTCAACACTCTGTCTGATTTTGGATTTTTTTTTTTTCCAAAATCAGACTTGACACCAGAGAGGCTGAATACCACACTAAGTCAATGCGGTCTTAGCCTCTCTGGTGTCAACACTCTGTCTGATTTTGGATTTTTTTTTTTTTCCAAAATCAGACTTGACACCAGAGAGGCTGAATACCGCACTGAGTCAATGCGGTCTTAGCCTCTCTGGTCTCAACACTCTGTCTGATTTTGGATTTTTTTTTTTTTTTTTTTTTCCAAAATCAGACTTGACACCAGAGAGGCTGAATACCGCACTGAGTCAATGCGGGCTTAGCCTCTCTGGTGTCAACACTCTGTCTGATTTTGGATTTTTTTTTCTTTTTCTCCAAAATCAGACTTGACACCAGAGAGGCTGAATACCGCACTGAGTCAATGCGGTCTTAGCCTCTCTGGTCTCAACACTCTGTCTGATTTTGGATTTTTTTTTTTTTTTCCAAAATCAGACTTGACACCAGAGAGGCTGAATACCACACTAAGTCAATGCGGTCTTAGCCTCTCTGGTCTCAACACTCTGTCTGATTTTGGATTTTTTTTTTTTTTTTTTTTTCCCAAAATCAGACTTGACACCAGAGAGGCTGAATACCGCACTGAGTCAATGCGGTCTTAGCCTCTCTGGTGTCAACACTCTGTCTGATTTTGGATTTTTTTTTTTTTTTCTCCAAAATCAGACTTGACACCAGAGAGGCTGAATACCGCACTGAGTCAATGCGGTCTTAGCCTCTCTGGTCTCAACACTCTGTCTGATTTTGGATTTTTTTTTTTTTTCCAAAATCAGACTTGACACCAGAGAGGCTGAATACCGCACTGAGTCAATGCGGTCTTAGCCTCTCTGGTCTCAACACTCTGTCTAATTTTGGATTTCCCCCCCCCCCCCCAAAATCAGACAGAGTATTGACACCAGAGAGGCTGTATAGTACACTGAGTCAATGCGGTTTTAGCCTCTCTGGTCTCAACACTCTGTCTGATTTTGGATTTTTTTTTTTCTTTCCCAAAATCAGAGTATTGACACCAGAGAGGCTGAATACCGCACTGAGTCAATGCGGTCTTAGCCTCTCTGGTCTCAACACTCTGTCTGATTTTGGATTTTTTTTTTTTTTTCCAAAATCAGACTTGACACCAGAGAGGCTGAATACCGCACTGAGTCAATGCGGTCTTAGCCTCTCTGGTGTCAACACTCTGTCTGATTTTGGATTTTTTTTTTTTTTCCAAAATCAGACTTGACACCAGAGAGGCTGAATACCGCACTGAGTCAATGCGGTCTTAGCCTCTCTCGTGTCAACACTCTGTCTGATTTGGGATTTTTTTTTTTTTTTCTCCAAAATCAGACTTGACACCAGAGAGGCTGAATACCGCACTGAGTCAATGCGGTCTTAGCCTCTCTGGTCTCAACACTCTGTCTGATTTTGGATTTTTTTTTTTTTCTCCAAAATCAGACTTGACACCAGAGAGGCTGAATACCGCACTGAGTCAATGCGGTCTTAGCCTCTCTGGTGTCAACACTCTGTCTGATTTTTGATTTTTGATTTTTTTTTTCCAAAATCAGACTTGACACCAGAGAGGCTGAATACCACACTGAGTCAATGCGGTCTTAGCCTCTCTGGTGTCAACACTCTGTCTGATTTTGGATTTTTTTTTTTTTTTTTCCAAAATCAGACTTGACACCAGAGAGGCTGAATACCGCACTGAGTCAATGCGGTCTTAGCCTCTCTGGTGTCAACACTCTGTCTGAATTTGGATTTTTTTTTTTTTTTTTTAGAGGCTGAATACCGCACTGAGTCAATGCAGTCTTAGCCTCTCTGGTGTCAACACTCTGTCTGATTTTTGATTTTTTTTTTTTTTTTCCAAAATCAGACTTGACACCAGAGAGGCTGAATACCACACTGAGTCAATGCGGTCTTAGCCTCTCTGGTCTCAACACTCTGTCTGATTTTGGATTTTTTTTTTTTTTTTTTTTCCCAAAATCAGACTTGACACCAGAGAGGCTGAATACCGCACTGAGTCAATGCGGTCTTAGCCTCTCTGGTGTCAACACTCTGTCTGATTTTGGATTTTTTTTTTTTTTTTTCCCAAAATCAGACTTGACACCAGAGAGGCTGAATACCGCACTGAGTCAATGCGGTCTTAGCCTCTCTGGTCTCAACACTCTGTCTGATTTTGGATTTTTTTTTTTTCCCCTTCAAAATCAGACTTGACACCAGAGAGGCTGAATACCGCACTGAGTCAATGCGGTCTTAGCCTCTCTGGTGTCAACACTCTGTCTGATTTTGGATTTTTTTTTTCTTTTTCTCCAAAATCAGACTTGACACCAGAGAGGCTGAATACCGCACTGAGTCAATGCGGTCTTAGCCTCTCTGGTCTCAACACTCTGTCTGATTTTGGATTTTTTTTTTTTTTTCCAAAATCAGACTTGACACCAGAGAGGCTGAATACCGCACTGAGTCAATGCGGTCTTAGCCTCTCTGGTGTCAACACTCTGTCTGATTTTGGATTTTTTTTTTTTTTCCAAAATCAGACTTGACACCAGAGAGGCTGAATACCGCACTGAGTCAATGCGGTCTTAGCCTCTCTCGTGTCAACACTCTGTCTGATTTTGGATTTTTTTTTTTTTTTCTCCAAAATCAGACTTGACACCAGAGAGGCTGAATACCGCACTGAGTCAATGCGGTCTTAGCCTCTCTGGTCTCAACACTCTGTCTGATTTTGGATTTTTTTTTTTTTTCCCCCCAAAATCAGACTTGACACCAGAGAGGCTGAATACCGCACTGAGTCAATGCGGTCTTAGCCTCTCTGGTGTCAACACTCTGTCTGATTTTGGATTTTTTTTTTTTTTTTCTCCAAAATCAGACTTGACACCAGAGAGGCTGAATACCGCACTGAGTCAATGCGGTCTTAGCCTCTCTGGTCTCAACACTCTGTCTGATTTTGGATTTTTTTTTTTTTTCCAAAATCAGACTTGACACCAGAGAGGCTGAATACCGCACTGAGTCAATGCGGTCTTAGCCTCTCTGGTGTCAACACTCTGTCTGATTTTGGATTTTTTTTTTTTTCCAAAATCAGACTTGACACCAGAGAGGCTGAATACCGCACTGAGTCAATGCGGTCTTAGCCTCTCTCGTGTCAACACTCTGTCTGATTTTGGATTTTTTTTTTTTTTTCTCCAAAATCAGACTTGACACCAGAGAGGCTGAATACCGCACTGAGTCAATGCGGTCTTAGCCTCTCTGGTCTCAACACTCTGTCTGATTTTGGATTTTTTTTTTTTTTTCCAAAATCAGACTTGACACCAGAGAGGCTGAATACCGCACTGAGTCAATGCGGTCTTAGCCTCTCTGGTGTCAACACTCTGTCTGATTTTGGATTTTTTTTTTTTTTCCAAAATCAGACTTGACACCAGAGAGGCTGAATACCGCACTGAGTCAATGCGGTCTTAGCCTCTCTGGTGTCAACACTCTGTCTGATTTTGGATTTTTTTTTTTTTCCAAAATCAGACTTGACACCAGAGAGGCTGAATACCACACTAAGTCAATGCGGTCTTAGCCTCTCTGGTGTCAACACTCTGTCTGATTTTGGATTTTTTTTTTTTTCCAAAATCAGACTTGACACCAGAGAGGCTGAATACCGCACTGAGTCAATGCAGTCTTAGCCTCTCTGGTCTCAACACTCTGTCTGATTTTGGATTTTTTTTTTTTTTTTTTTTTCCCAAAATCAGACTTGACACCAGAGAGGCTGAATACCGCACTGAGTCAATGCGGTCTTAGCCTCTCTGGTGTCAACACTCTGTCTGATTTTGGATTTTTTTTTTTTTTTCTCCAAAATCAGACTTGACACCAGAGAGGCTGAATACCGCACTGAGTCAATGCGGTCTTAGCCTCTCTGGTCTCAACACTCTGTCTGATTTTGGATTTTTTTTTTTTTTCCAAAATCAGACTTGACACCAGAGAGGCTGAATACCGCACTGAGTCAATGCGGTCTTAGCCTCTCTGGTCTCAACACTCTGTCTAATTTTGGATTTCCCCCCCCCCCCCCAAAATCAGACAGAGTATTGACACCAGAGAGGCTGTATAGTACACTGAGTCAATGCGGTTTTAGCCTCTCTGGTCTCAACACTCTGTCTGATTTTGGATTTTTTTTTTTCTTTCCCAAAATCAGAGTATTGACACCAGAGAGGCTGAATACCGCACTGAGTCAATGCGGTCTTAGCCTCTCTGGTCTCAACACTCTGTCTGATTTTGGATTTTTTTTTTTTTTTCCAAAATCAGACTTGACACCAGAGAGGCTGAATACCGCACTGAGTCAATGCGGTCTTAGCCTCTCTGGTGTCAACACTCTGTCTGATTTTGGATTTTTTTTTTTTTTCCAAAATCAGACTTGACACCAGAGAGGCTGAATACCGCACTGAGTCAATGCGGTCTTAGCCTCTCTCGTGTCAACACTCTGTCTGATTTTGGATTTTTTTTTTTTTTTCTCCAAAATCAGACTTGACACCAGAGAGGCTGAATACCGCACTGAGTCAATGCGGTCTTAGCCTCTCTGGTCTCAACACTCTGTCTGATTTTGGATTTTTTTTTTTTTTCCCCCCAAAATCAGACTTGACACCAGAGAGGCTGAATACCGCACTGAGTCAATGCGGTCTTAGCCTCTCTGGTGTCAACACTCTGTCTGATTTTGGATTTTTTTTTTTTTTTCTCCAAAATCAGACTTGACACCAGAGAGGCTGAATACCGCACTGAGTCAATGCGGTCTTAGCCTCTCTGGTCTCAACACTCTGTCTGATTTTGGATTTTTTTTTTTTTTTCCAAAATCAGACTTGACACCAGAGAGGCTGAATACCGCACTGAGTCAATGCGGTCTTAGCCTCTCTGGTGTCAACACTCTGTCTGATTTTGGATTTTTTTTTTTTTTCCAAAATCAGACTTGACACCAGAGAGGCTGAATACCGCACTGAGTCAATGCGGTCTTAGCCTCTCTCGTGTCAACACTCTGTCTGATTTTGGATTTTTTTTTTTTTTTCTCCAAAATCAGACTTGACACCAGAGAGGCTGAATACCGCACTGAGTCAATGCGGTCTTAGCCTCTCTGGTCTCAACACTCTGTCTGATTTTGGATTTTTTTTTTTTTTTCCAAAATCAGACTTGACACCAGAGAGGCTGAATACCGCACTGAGTCAATGCGGTCTTAGCCTCTCTGGTGTCAACACTCTGTCTGATTTTGGATTTTTTTTTTTTTTCCAAAATCAGACTTGACACCAGAGAGGCTGAATACCGCACTGAGTCAATGCGGTCTTAGCCTCTCTGGTGTCAACACTCTGTCTGATTTTGGATTTTTTTTTTATCCAAGATCAGACTTGACACCAGAGAGGCTGAATACCACACTAAGTCAATGCGGTCTTAGCCTCTCTGGTGTCAACACTCTGTCTGATTTTGGATTTTTTTTTTTTTCCAAAATCAGACTTGACACCAGAGAGGCTGAATACCGCACTGAGTCAATGCGGTCTTAGCCTCTCTGGTCTCAACACTCTGTCTGATTTTGGATTTTTTTTTTTTTTTTTTTTTCCAAAATCAGACTTGACACCAGAGAGGCTGAATACCGCACTGAGTCAATGCGGTCTTAGCCTCTCTGGTGTCAACACTCTGTCTGATTTTTGATTTTTGATTTTTTTTTTCCAAAATCAGACTTGACACCAGAGAGGCTGAATACCACACTGAGTCAATGCGGTCTTAGCCTCTCTGGTGTCAACACTCTGTCTGATTTTGGATTTTTTTTTTTTTTTTTCCAAAATCAGACTTGACACCAGAGAGGCTGAATACCGCACTGAGTCAATGCGGTCTTAGCCTCTCTGGTGTCAACACTCTGTCTGAATTTGGATTTTTTTTTTTTTTTTTTAGAGGCTGAATACCGCACTGAGTCAATGCAGTCTTAGCCTCTCTGGTGTCAACACTCTGTCTGATTTTTGATTTTTTTTTTTTTTTTCCAAAATCAGACTTGACACCAGAGAGGCTGAATACCACACTGAGTCAATGCGGTCTTAGCCTCTCTGGTCTCAACACTCTGTCTGATTTTGGATTTTTTTTTTTTTTTTTTTTTCCCAAAATCAGACTTGACACCAGAGAGGCTGAATACCGCACTGAGTCAATGCGGTCTTAGCCTCTCTGGTGTCAACACTCTGTCTGATTTTGGATTTTTTTTTTTTTTTTTCCCAAAATCAGACTTGACACCAGAGAGGCTGAATACCGCACTGAGTCAATGCGGTCTTAGCCTCTCTGGTCTCAACACTCTGTCTGATTTTGGATTTTTTTTTTTTCCCCTTCAAAATCAGACTTGACACCAGAGAGGCTGAATACCGCACTGAGTCAATGCGGTCTTAGCCTCTCTGGTGTCAACACTCTGTCTGATTTTGGATTTTTTTTTTCTTTTTCTCCAAAATCAGACTTGACACCAGAGAGGCTGAATACCGCACTGAGTCAATGCGGTCTTAGCCTCTCTGGTCTCAACACTCTGTCTGATTTTGGATTTTTTTTTTTTTTTCCAAAATCAGACTTGACACCAGAGAGGCTGAATACCGCACTGAGTCAATGCGGTCTTAGCCTCTCTGGTGTCAACACTCTGTCTGATTTTGGATTTTTTTTTTTTTTCCAAAATCAGACTTGACACCAGAGAGGCTGAATACCGCACTGAGTCAATGCGGTCTTAGCCTCTCTCGTGTCAACACTCTGTCTGATTTTGGATTTTTTTTTTTTTTTCTCCAAAATCAGACTTGACACCAGAGAGGCTGAATACCGCACTGAGTCAATGCGGTCTTAGCCTCTCTGGTCTCAACACTCTGTCTGATTTTGGATTTTTTTTTTTTTTCCCCCCAAAATCAGACTTGACACCAGAGAGGCTGAATACCGCACTGAGTCAATGCGGTCTTAGCCTCTCTGGTGTCAACACTCTGTCTGATTTTGGATTTTTTTTTTTTTTCTCCAAAATCAGACTTGACACCAGAGAGGCTGAATACCGCACTGAGTCAATGCGGTCTTAGCCTCTCTGGTCTCAACACTCTGTCTGATTTTGGATTTTTTTTTTTTTTCCAAAATCAGACTTGACACCAGAGAGGCTGAATACCGCACTGAGTCAATGCGGTCTTAGCCTCTCTGGTGTCAACACTCTGTCTGATTTTGGATTTTTTTTTTTTTCCAAAATCAGACTTGACACCAGAGAGGCTGAATACCGCACTGAGTCAATGCGGTCTTAGCCTCTCTCGTGTCAACACTCTGTCTGATTTTGGATTTTTTTTTTTTTTTCTCCAAAATCAGACTTGACACCAGAGAGGCTGAATACCGCACTGAGTCAATGCGGTCTTAGCCTCTCTGGTCTCAACACTCTGTCTGATTTTGGATTTTTTTTTTTTTTTCCAAAATCAGACTTGACACCAGAGAGGCTGAATACCGCACTGAGTCAATGCGGTCTTAGCCTCTCTGGTGTCAACACTCTGTCTGATTTTGGATTTTTTTTTTTTTTCCAAAATCAGACTTGACACCAGAGAGGCTGAATACCGCACTGAGTCAATGCGGTCTTAGCCTCTCTGGTGTCAACACTCTGTCTGATTTTGGATTTTTTTTTTTTCCAAAATCAGACTTGACACCAGAGAGGCTGAATACCACACTAAGTCAATGCGGTCTTAGCCTCTCTGGTGTCAACACTCTGTCTGATTTTGGATTTTTTTTTTTTTCCAAAATCAGACTTGACACCAGAGAGGCTGAATACCGCACTGAGTCAATGCGGTCTTAGCCTCTCTGGTCTCAACACTCTGTCTGATTTTGGATTTTTTTTTTTTTTTTTTTTTCCAAAATCAGACTTGACACCAGAGAGGCTGAATACCGCACTGAGTCAATGCGGTCTTAGCCTCTCTGGTGTCAACACTCTGTCTGATTTTGGATTTTTTTTTCTTTTTCTCCAAAATCAGACTTGACACCAGAGAGGCTGAATACCGCACTGAGTCAATGCGGTCTTAGCCTCTCTGGTCTCAACACTCTGTCTGATTTTGGATTTTTTTTTTTTTTTCCAAAATCAGACTTGACACCAGAGAGGCTGAATACCACACTAAGTCAATGCGGTCTTAGCCTCTCTGGTCTCAACACTCTGTCTGATTTTGGATTTTTTTTTTTTTTTTTTTTTCCCAAAATCAGACTTGACACCAGAGAGGCTGAATACCGCACTGAGTCAATGCGGTCTTAGCCTCTCTGGTGTCAACACTCTGTCTGATTTTGGATTTTTTTTTTTTTTTCTCCAAAATCAGACTTGACACCAGAGAGGCTGAATACCGCACTGAGTCAATGCGGTCTTAGCCTCTCTGGTCTCAACACTCTGTCTGATTTTGGATTTTTTTTTTTTTTCCAAAATCAGACTTGACACCAGAGAGGCTGAATACCGCACTGAGTCAATGCGGTCTTAGCCTCTCTGGTCTCAACACTCTGTCTAATTTTGGATTTCCCCCCCCCCCCCCCCAAAATCAGACAGAGTATTGACACCAGAGAGGCTGTATAGTACACTGAGTCAATGCGGTTTTAGCCTCTCTGGTCTCAACACTCTGTCTGATTTTGGATTTTTTTTTTTCTTTCCCAAAATCAGAGTATTGACACCAGAGAGGCTGAATACCGCACTGAGTCAATGCGGTCTTAGCCTCTCTGGTCTCAACACTCTGTCTGATTTTGGATTTTTTTTTTCCCACAATCAGACTTGACACCAGAGAGGCTGTATAGCACACTGATTCAATGCAGTTTTAGCCTCTCTGGTGTCAACACTCTGTCTGATTTTGGATTTTTTTTTTTTTTTTTTCCCAAAATCAGAGTATTGACACCAGAGAGGCTGAATACCGCACTGAGTCAATGCGGTCTTAGCCTCTCTGGTCTCAACACTGTCTGATTTTGGATTTTTTTTTTTTTTCCCAAAATCAGACTTGACACCAGAGAGGCTGAATACCGCACTGAGTCAATGCGGTCTTAGCCTCTCTGGTCTCAACACTCTGTCTGATTTTGGATTTTTTTTTCCCCCCCCAAAATCAGACAGAGTATTGACACCAGAGAGGCTGTATAGCACACTGAGTCAATGCGGTTTTAGCCTCTCTGGTCTCAACACTCTGTCTCATTTTGGATTTTTTTTTTTTTTTCCCAAAATCAGAGTATTGACACCAGAGAGGCTGAATACCGCACTGAGTCAATGCGGTCTTAGGCTCTCTGGTCTCAACACTCTGTCTGATTTTTGATTTTTTTTTTTCTTCCCAAAATCAGTCTTGACACCAGAGAGGCTGAATACTGAACTGACTCAATGCGGTCTTAGCCTCTCTGGTCTCAACACTCTGTCTGATTTTGGATTTTTTTTTTTTTTTTTTCCCAAAATCAGACTTGACACCAGAGAGGCTGAATAACGCACTGAGTCAATGCGGTCTTAGCCTCTCTGGTCTCAACACTCTGTCTGATTTTGGATTTTTTTTTTTTTTTCCAAAATCAGACTTGACACCAGAGAGGCTGAATACCGCACTGAGTCAATGCGGTCTTAGCCTCTCTGGTGTCAACACTCTGTCTGATTTTTGATTTTTGATTTTTTTTTTCCAAAATCAGACTTGACACCAGAGAGGCTGAATACCACACTGAGTCAATGCGGTCTTAGCCTCTCTGGTGTCAACACTCTGTCTGATTTTGGATTTTTTTTTTTTTTTTTCCAAAATCAGACTTGACACCAGAGAGGCTGAATACCGCACTGAGTCAATGCGGTCTTAGCCTCTCTGGTGTCAACACTCTGTCTGAATTTGGATTTTTTTTTTTTTTTTTTAGAGGCTGAATACCGCACTGAGTCAATGCAGTCTTAGCCTCTCTGGTGTCAACACTCTGTCTGATTTTTGATTTTTTTTTTTTTTTTCCAAAATCAGACTTGACACCAGAGAGGCTGAATACCACACTGAGTCAATGCGGTCTTAGCCTCTCTGGTCTCAACACTCTGTCTGATTTTGGATTTTTTTTTTTTTTTTTTTCCCCCAAAATCAGACTTGACACCAGAGAGGCTGAATACCGCACTGAGTCAATGCGGTCTTAGCCTCTCTGGTGTCAACACTCTGTCTGATTTTGGATTTTTTTTTTTTTTTTTCCCAAAATCAGACTTGACACCAGAGAGGCTGAATACCGCACTGAGTCAATGCGGTCTTAGCCTCTCTGGTCTCAACACTCTGTCTGATTTTGGATTTTTTTTTTTTTCCCCTTCAAAATCAGACTTGACACCAGAGAGGCTGAATACCGCACTGAGTCAATGCGGTCTTAGCCTCTCTGGTGTCAACACTCTGTCTGATTTTGGATTTTTTTTTTTTTTTCTCCAAAATCAGACTTGACACCAGAGAGGCTGAATACCGCACTGAGTCAATGCGGTCTTAGCCTCTCTGGTCTCAACACTCTGTCTGATTTTGGATTTTTTTTTTTTTTTCCAAAATCAGACTTGACACCAGAGAGGCTGAATACCGCACTGAGTCAATGCGGTCTTAGCCTCTCTGGTGTCAACACTCTGTCTGATTTTGGATTTTTTTTTTTTTTCCAAAATCAGACTTGACACCAGAGAGGCTGAATACCGCACTGAGTCAATGCGGTCTTAGCCTCTCTCGTGTCAACACTCTGTCTGATTTTGGATTTTTTTTTTTTTTTCTCCAAAATCAGACTTGACACCAGAGAGGCTGAATACCGCACTGAGTCAATGCGGTCTTAGCCTCTCTGGTCTCAACACTCTGTCTGATTTTGGATTTTTTTTTTTTTTCCCCCCAAAATCAGACTTGACACCAGAGAGGCTGAATACCGCACTGAGTCAATGCGGTCTTAGCCTCTCTGGTGTCAACACTCTGTCTGATTTTGGATTTTTTTTTTTTTTTCTCCAAAATCAGACTTGACACCAGAGAGGCTGAATACCGCACTGAGTCAATGCGGTCTTAGCCTCTCTGGTCTCAACACTCTGTCTGATTTTGGATTTTTTTTTTTTTTCCAAAATCAGACTTGACACCAGAGAGGCTGAATACCGCACTGAGTCAATGCGGTCTTAGCCTCTCTGGTGTCAACACTCTGTCTGATTTTGGATTTTTTTTTTTTTCCAAAATCAGACTTGACACCAGAGAGGCTGAATACCGCACTGAGTCAATGCGGTCTTAGCCTCTCTCGTGTCAACACTCTGTCTGATTTTGGATTTTTTTTTCTTTTTTCTCCAAAATCAGACTTGACACCAGAGAGGCTGAATACCGCACTGAGTCAATGCGGTCTTAGCCTCTCTGGTCTCAACACTCTGTCTGATTTTGGATTTTTTTTTTTTTTTCCAAAATCAGACTTGACACCAGAGAGGCTGAATACCGCACTGAGTCAATGCGGTCTTAGCCTCTCTGGTGTCAACACTCTGTCTGATTTTGGATTTTTTTTTTTTTTCCAAAATCAGACTTGACACCAGAGAGGCTGAATACCGCACTGAGTCAATGCGGTCTTAGCCTCTCTGGTGTCAACACTCTGTCTGATTTTGGATTTTTTTTTTTTCCAAAATCAGACTTGACACCAGAGAGGCTGAATACCACACTAAGTCAATGCGGTCTTAGCCTCTCTGGTGTCAACACTCTGTCTGATTTTGGATTTTTTTTTTTTTCCAAAATCAGACTTGACACCAGAGAGGCTGAATACCGCACTGAGTCAATGCGGTCTTAGCCTCTCTGGTCTCAACACTCTGTCTGATTTTGGATTTTTTTTTTTTTTTTTTTTCCAAAATCAGACTTGACACCAGAGAGGCTGAATACCGCACTGAGTCAATGCGGTCTTAGCCTCTCTGGTGTCAACACTCTGTCTGATTTTGGATTTTTTTTTCTTTTTCTCCAAAATCAGACTTGACACCAGAGAGGCTGAATACCGCACTGAGTCAATGCGGTCTTAGCCTCTCTGGTCTCAACACTCTGTCTGATTTTGGATTTTTTTTTTTTTTTCCAAAATCAGACTTGACACCAGAGAGGCTGAATACCACACTAAGTCAATGCGGTCTTAGCCTCTCTGGTCTCAACACTCTGTCTGATTTTGGATTTTTTTTTTTTTTTTTTTTTCCCAAAATCAGACTTGACACCAGAGAGGCTGAATACCGCACTGAGTCAATGCGGTCTTAGCCTCTCTGGTGTCAACACTCTGTCTGATTTTGGATTTTTTTTTTTTTTTCTCCAAAATCAGACTTGACACCAGAGAGGCTGAATACCGCACTGAGTCAATGCGGTCTTAGCCTCTCTGGTCTCAACACTCTGTCTGATTTTGGATTTTTTTTTTTTTTCCAAAATCAGACTTGACACCAGAGAGGCTGAATACCGCACTGAGTCAATGCGGTCTTAGCCTCTCTGGTGTCAACACTCTGTCTGATTTTGGATTTTTTTTTTTTTCCAAAATCAGACTTGACACCAGAGAGGCTGAATACCGCACTGAGTCAATGCGGTCTTAGCCTCTCTCGTGTCAACACTCTGTCTGATTTTGGATTTTTTTTTTTTTTTCTCCAAAATCAGACTTGACACCAGAGAGGCTGAATACCGTACTGAGTCAATGCGGTCTTAGCCTCTCTGGTCTCAACACTCTGTCTGATTTTGGATTATTATTATTTTTTTCCAAAATCAGACTTGACACCAGAGAGGCTGAATAACGCACTGAGTCAATGCGGTCTTAGCCTCTCTGGTCTCAACACTCTGTCTGATTTTGGATTTTTTTTTTTTTTTCCAAAATCAGACTTGACACCAGAGAGGCTGAATACCGCACTGAGTCAATGCGGTCTTAGCCTCTCTGGTGTCAACACTCTGTCTGATTTTTGATTTTTGATTTTTTTTTTCCAAAATCAGACTTGACACCAGAGAGGCTGAATACCACACTGAGTCAATGCGGTCTTAGCCTCTCTGGTGTCAACACTCTGTCTGATTTTGGATTTATTTATTTTTTTTTCCAAAATCAGACTTGACACCAGAGAGGCTGAATACCGCACTGAGTCAATGCGGTCTTAGCCTCTCTGGTGTCAACACTCTGTCTGAATTTGGATTTTTTTTTTTTTTTTTTAGAGGCTGAATACCGCACTGAGTCAATGCAGTCTTAGCCTCTCTGGTGTCAACACTCTGTCTGATTTTGGATTTTTTTTTTTTTTTCTCCAAAATCAGACTTGACACCAGAGAGGCTGAATACCGCACTGAGTCAATGCGGTCTTAGCCTCTCTGGTCTCAACACTCTGTCTGATTTTGGATTTTTTTTTTTTTTTCCAAAATCAGACTTGACACCAGAGAGGCTGAATACCGCACTGAGTCAATGCGGTCTTAGCCTCTCTGGTGTCAACACTCTGTCTGATTTTGGATTTTTTTTTTTTTTCCAAAATCAGACTTGACACCAGAGAGGCTGAATACCGCACTGAGTCAATGCGGTCTTAGCCTCTCTCGTGTCAACACTCTGTCTGATTTTGGATTTTTTTTTTTTTTTCTCCAAAATCAGACTTGACACCAGAGAGGCTGAATACCGCACTGAGTCAATGCGGTCTTAGCCTCTCTGGTCTCAACACTCTGTCTGATTTTTGATTTTTTTTTTTTTTTTCCAAAATCAGACTTGACACCAGAGAGGCTGAATACCACACTGAGTCAATGCGGTCTTAGCCTCTCTGGTCTCAACACTCTGTCTGATTTTGGATTTTTTTTTTTTTTTTTTTTCCCAAAATCAGACTTGACACCAGAGAGGCTGAATACCGCACTGAGTCAATGCGGTCTTAGCCTCTCTGGTGTCAACACTCTGTCTGATTTTGGATTTTTTTTTTTTTTTTTCCTAAAATCAGACTTGACACCAGAGAGGCTGAATACCGCACTGAGTCAATGCGGTCTTAGCCTCTCTGGTCTCAACACTCTGTCTGATTTTGGATTTTTTTTTTTTTCCCCTTCAAAATCAGACTTGACACCAGAGAGGCTGAATACCGCACTGAGTCAATGCGGTCTTAGCCTCTCTGGTGTCAACACTCTGTCTGATTTTGGATTTTTTTTTTTTTTTCTCCAAAATCAGACTTGACACCAGAGAGGCTGAATACCGCACTGAGTCAATGCGGTCTTAGCCTCTCTGGTCTCAACACTCTGTCTGATTTTGGATTTTTTTTTTTTTTTCCAAAATCAGACTTGACACCAGAGAGGCTGAATACCGCACTGAGTCAATGCGGTCTTAGCCTCTCTGGTGTCAACACTCTGTCTGATTTTGGATTTTTTTTTTTTTTCCAAAATCAGACTTGACACCAGAGAGGCTGAATACCGCACTGAGTCAATGCGGTCTTAGCCTCTCTCGTGTCAACACTCTGTCTGATTTTGGATTTTTTTTTTTTTTTCTCCAAAATCAGACTTGACACCAGAGAGGCTGAATACCGCACTGAGTCAATGCGGTCTTAGCCTCTCTGGTCTCAACACTCTGTCTGATTTTGGATTTTTTTTTTTTTTTTCCCCAAAATCAGACTTGACACCAGAGAGGCTGAATACCGCACTGAGTCAATGCGGTCTTAGCCTCTCTGGTGTCAACACTCTGTCTGATTTTTGATTTATTTATTTTTTTCTCCAAAATCAGACTTGACACCAGAGAGGCTGAATACCGCACTGAGTCAATGCGGTCTTAGCCTCTCTGGTCTCAACACTCTGTCTGATTTTGGATTTTTTTTTTTTTTCCAAAATCAGACTTGACACCAGAGAGGCTGAATACTGCACTGAGTCAATGCGGTCTTAGCCTCTCTGGTGTCAACACTCTGTCTGATTTTGGATTTTTTTTTTTTTTCCAAAATCAGACTTGACACCAGAGAGGCTGAATACCGCACTGAGTCAATGCGGTCTTAGCCTCTCTCGTGTCAACACTCTGTCTGATTTTGGATTTTTTTTTTTTTTTCTCCAAAATCAGACTTGACACCAGAGAGGCTGAATACCGCACTGAGTCAATGCGGTCTTAGCCTCTCTGGTCTCAACACTCTGTCTGATTTTGGATTTTTTTTTTTTTTTCCAAAATCAGACTTGACACCAGAGAGGCTGAATACCGCACTGAGTCAATGCGGTCTTAGCCTCTCTGGTGTCAACACTCTGTCTGATTTTGGATTTTTTTTTTTTTTCCAAAATCAGACTTGACACCAGAGAGGCTGAATACCGCACTGAGTCAATGCGGTCTTAGCCTCTCTGGTGTCAACACTCTGTCTGATTTTGGATTTTTTTTTTTTCCAAAATCAGACTTGACACCAGAGAGGCTGAATACCACACTAAGTCAATGCGGTCTTAGCCTCTCTGGTGTCAACACTCTGTCTGATTTTGGATTTTTTTTTTTTTCCAAAATCAGACTTGACACCAGAGAGGCTGAATACCGCACTGAGTCAATGCGGTCTTAGCCTCTCTGGTCTCAACACTCTGTCTGATTTTGGATTTTTTTTTTTTTTTTTTTTCCAAAATCAGACTTGACACCAGAGAGGCTGAATACCGCACTGAGTCAATGCGGTCTTAGCCTCTCTGGTGTCAACACTCTGTCTGATTTTGGATTTTTTTTTTTTTTCCAAAATCAGACTTGACACCAGAGAGGCTGAATACCGCACTGAGTCAATGCGGTCTTAGCCTCTCTGGTGTCAACACTCTGTCTGATTTTGGATTTTTTTTTATTTTTCTCCAAAATCAGACTTGACACCAGAGAGGCTGAATACCGCACTGAGTCAATGCGGTCTTAGCCTCTCTGGTCTCAACACTCTGTCTGATTTTGGATTTTTTTTTTTTTTTCCAAAATCAGACTTGACACCAGAGAGGCTGAATACCACACTAAGTCAATGCGGTCTTAGCCTCTCTGGTCTCAACACTCTGTCTGATTTTGGATTTTTTTTTTTTTTTTTTTTCCCAAAATCAGACTTGACACCAGAGAAGCTGAATACCGCACTGAGTCAATGCGGTCTTAGCCTCTCTGGTGTCAACACTCTGTCTGATTTTGGATTTTTTTTTTTTTTTCTCCAAAATCAGACTTGACACCAGAGAGGCTGAATACCGCACTGAGTCAATGCGGTCTTAGCCTCTCTGGTCTCAACACTCTGTCTGATTTTGGATTTTTTTTTTTTTTCCAAAATCAGACTTGACACCAGAGAGGCTGAATACCGCACCGAGTCAATGCGGTCTTAGCCTCTCTGGTGTCAACACTCTGTCTGATTTTGGATTTTTTTTTTTTTTCCAAAATCAGACTTGACACCAGAGAGGCTGAATACCGCACTGAGTCAATGCGGTCTTAGCCTCTCTCGTGTCAACACTCTGTCTGATTTTGGATTTTTTTTTTTTTTTCTCCAAAATCAGACTTGACACCAGAGAGGCTGAATACCGCACTGAGTCAATGCGGTCTTAGCCTCTCTGGTCTCAACACTCTGTCTGATTTTGGATTTTTTTTTTTTTTTCCAAAATCAGACTTGACACCAGAGAGGCTGAATACCGCACTGAGTCAATGCGGTCTTAGCCTCTCTGGTGTCAACACTCTGTCTGATTTTGGATTTTTTTTTTTTTTTCCAAAATCAGACTTGACACCAGAGAGGCTGAATACCGCACTGAGTCAATGCGGTCTTAGCCTCTCTGGTGTCAACACTCTGTCTGATTTTGGATTTTTTTTTTTTTCCAAAATCAGACTTGACACCAGAGAGGCTGAATACCACACTAAGTCAATGCGGTCTTAGCCTCTCTGGTGTCAACACTCTGTCTGATTTTGGATTTTTTTTTTTTTTTCCAAAATCAGACTTGACACCAGAGAGGCTGAATACCGCACTGAGTCAATGCGGTCTTAGCCTCTCTGGTCTCAACACTCTGTCTGATTTTGGATTTTTTTTTTTTTTTTTTTTCCAAAATCAGACTTGACACCAGAGAGGCTGAATACCGCACTGAGTCAATGCGGTCTTAGCCTCTCTGGTGTCAACACTCTGTCTGATTTTGGATTTTTTTTTTTTTTCCAAAATCAGACTTGACACCAGAGAGGCTGAATACCGCACTGAGTCAATGCGGTCTTAGCCTCTCTGGTGTCAACACTCTGTCTGATTTTGGATTTTTTTTTCTTTTTCTCCAAAATCAGACTTGACACCAGAGAGGCTGAATACCGCACTGAGTCAATGCGGTCTTAGCCTCTCTGGTCTCAACACTCTGTCTGATTTTGGATTTTTTTTTTTTTTTCCAAAATCAGACTTGACACCAGAGAGGCTGAATACCACACTAAGTCAATGCGGTCTTAGCCTCTCTGGTCTCAACACTCTGTCTGATTTTGGATTTTTTTTTTTTTTTTTTTTCCCAAAATCAGACTTGACACCAGAGAGGCTGAATACCGCACTGAGTCAATGCGGTCTTAGCCTCTCTGGTCTCAACACTCTGTCTGATTTTGGATTTTTTTTTTTTTTTTTTTCTCCAAAATCAGACTTGACACCAGAGAGGCTGAATACCGCACTGAGTCAATGCGGTCTTAGCCTCTCTGGTCTCAACACTCTGTCTGATTTTGGATTTTTTTTTTTTTTTCCAAAATCAGACTTGACACCAGAGAGGCTGAATACCGCACTGAGTCAATGCGGTCTTAGCCTCTCTGGTGTCAACACTCTGTCTGATTTTGGATTTTTTTTTTTTTTCCAAAATCAGACTTGACACCAGAGAGGCTGAATACCGCACTGAGTCAATGCGGTCTTAGCCTCTCTCGTGTCAACACTCTGTCTGATTTTGGATTTTTTTTTGTTTTTCTCCAAAATCAGACTTGACACCAGAGAGGCTGAATACCGCACTGAGTCAATGCGGTCTTAGCCTCTCTGGTCTCAACACTCTGTCTGATTTTGGATTTTTTTTTTTTTTCCCCCCAAAATCAGACTTGACACCAGAGAGGCTGAATACCGCACTGAGTCAATGCGGTCTTAGCCTCTCTGGTGTCAACACTCTGTCTGATTTTGGATTTTTTTTTTTTTTTCTCCAAAATCAGACTTGACACCAGAGAGGCTGAATACCGCACTGAGTCAATGCGGTCTTAGCCTCTCTGGTCTCAACACTCTGTCTGATTTTGGATTTTTTTTTTTTTTTTTTTTTCCAAAATCAGACTTGACACCAGAGAGGCTGAATACCGCACTGAGTCAATGCGGTCTTAGCCTCTCTGGTGTCAACACTCTGTCTGATTTTGGATTTTTTTTTTTTTTTCCAAAATCAGACTTGACACCAGAGAGGCTGAATACCGCACTGAGTCAATGCGGTCTTAGCCTCTCTGGTGTCAACACTCTGTCTGATTTTGGATTTTTTTTTCTTTTTCTCCAAAATCAGACTTGACACCAGAGAGGCTGAATACCGCACTGAGTCAATGCGGTCTTAGCCTCTCTGGTCTCAACACTCTGTCTGATTTTGGATTTTTTTTTTTTTTTTTCCAAAATCAGACTTGACACCAGAGAGGCTGAATACCACACTAAGTCAATGCGGTCTTAGCCTCTCTGGTCTCAACACTCTGTCTGATTTTGGATTTTTTTTTTTTTTTTTTTTCCCAAAATCAGACTTGACACCAGAGAGGCTGAATACCGCACTGAGTCAATGCGGTCTTAGCCTCTCTGGTCTCAACACTCTGTCTGATTTTGGATTTTTTTTTTTTTTTTTTTCTCCAAAATCAGACTTGACACCAGAGAGGCTGAATACCGCACTGAGTCAATGCGGTCTTAGCCTCTCTGGTCTCAACACTCTGTCTGATTTTGGATTTTTTTTTTTTTTTCCAAAATCAGACTTGACACCAGAGAGGCTGAATACCGCACTGAGTCAATGCGGTCTTAGCCTCTCTGGTGTCAACACTCTGTCTGATTTTGGATTTTTTTTTTTTTTTCCAAAATCAGACTTGACACCAGAGAGGCTGAATACCGCACTGAGTCAATGCGGTCTTAGCCTCTCTCGTGTCAACACTCTGTCTGATTTTGGATTTTTTTTTTTTTTTTCTCCAAAATCAGACTTGACACCAGAGAGGCTGAATACCGCACTGAGTCAATGCGGTCTTAGCCTCTCTGGTCTCAACACTCTGTCTGATTTTGGATTTTTTTTTTTTTCCCCCCCAAAATCAGACTTGACACCAGAGAGGCTGAATACCGCACTGAGTCAATGCGGTCTTAGCCTCTCTGGTGTCAACACTCTGTCTGATTTTGGATTTTTTTTTTTTTTCTCCAAAATCAGACTTGACACCAGAGAGGCTGAATACCGCACTGAGTCAATGCGGTCTTAGCCTCTCTGGTCTCAACACTCTGTCTGATTTTGGATTTTTTTTTTTTTTTCCAAAATCAGACTTGACACCAGAGAGGCTGAATACCGCACTGAGTCAATGCGGTCTTAGCCTCTCTGGTCTCAACACTCTGTCTGATTTTGGATTTTTTTTTTTTTCCAAAATCAGACTTGACACCAGAGAGGCTGAATACCGCACTGAGTCAATGCGGTCTTAGCCTCTCTGGTGTCAACACTCTGTCTGATTTTGGATTTTTTTTTTTTTTTCCAAAATCAGACTTGACACCAGAGAGGCTGAATACCGCACTGAGTCAATGCGGTCTTAGCCTCTCTCGTGTCAACACTCTGTCTGATTTTGGATTTTTTTTTTTTTTCTCCAAAATCAGACTTGACACCAGAGAGGCTGAATACCGCACTGAGTCAATGCGGTCTTAGCCTCTCTGGTCTCAACACTCTGTCTGATTTTGGATTTTTTTTTTTTTTTCCAAAATCAGACTTGACACCAGAGAGGCTGAATACCGCACTGAGTCAATGCGGTCTTAGCCTCTCTGGTGTCAACACTCTGTCTGATTTTGGATTTTTTTTTTTTTTTCCAAAATCAGACTTGACACCAGAGAGGCTGAATACCGCACTGAGTCAATGCGGTCTTAGCCTCTCTGGTGTCAACACTCTGTCTGATTTTGGATTTTTTTTTTTTTCCAAAATCAGACTTGACACCAGAGAGGCTGAATACCACACTAAGTCAATGCGGTCTTAGCCTCTCTGGTGTCAACACTCTGTCTGATTTTGGATTTTTTTTTTTTTCCAAAATCAGACTTGACACCAGAGAGGCTGAATACCGCACTGAGTCAATGCGGTCTTAGCCTCTCTGGTCTCAACACTCTGTCTGATTTTGGATTTTTTTTTTTTTTTTTTTTTTCCAAAATCAGACTTGACACCAGAGAGGCTGAATACAGCACTGAGTCAATGCGGTCTTAGCCTCTCTGGTGTCAACACTCTGTCTGATTTTGGATTTTTTTTTTTTTCCAAAATCAGACTTGACACCAGAGAGGCTGAATACCGCACTGAGTCAATGCGGTCTTAGCCTCTCTGGTGTCAACACTCTGTCTGATTTTGGATTTTTTTTTATTTTTCTCCAAAATCAGACTTGACACCAGAGAGGCTGAATACCGCACTGAGTCAATGCGGTCTTAGCCTCTCTGGTCTCAACACTCTGTCTGATTTGGATTTTTTTTTTTTTTCCAAAATCAGACTTGACACCAGAGAGGCTGAATACCACACTAAGTCAATGCGGTCTTAGCCTCTCTGGTCTCAACACTCTGTCTGATTTTGGATTTTTTTTTTTTTTTTTTTTCCCAAAATCAGACTTGACACCAGAGAGGCTGAATACCGCACTGAGTCAATGCGGTCTTAGCCTCTCTGGTGTCAACACTCTGTCTGATTTTGGTTTTTTTTTCTTTTTTCTCCAAAATCAGACTTGACACCAGAGAGGCTGAATACCGCACTGAGTCAATGCGGTCTTAGCCTCTCTGGTCTCAACACTCTGTCTGATTTTGGATTTTTTTTTTTTTTTCCAAAATCAGACTTGACACCAGAGAGGCTGAATACCGCACTGAGTCAATGCGGTCTTAGCCTCTCTCGTGTCAACACTCTGTCTGATTTTGGATTTATTTATTTTTTTCTCCAAATCAGACTTGACACCAGAGAGGCTGAATACCGCACTGAGTCAATGCGGTCTTAGCCTCTCTGGTCTCAACACTCTGTCTGATTTTGGATTTTTTTTTTTTTTTCCAAAATCAGACTTGACACCAGAGAGGCTGAATACCGCACTGAGTCAATGCGGTCTTAGCCTCTCTGGTGTCAACACTCTGTCTGATTTTGGATTTTTTTTTCTTTTTCTCCAAAATCAGACTTGACACCAGAGAGGCTGAATACCGCACTGAGTCAATGCGGTCTTAGCCTCTCTGGTCTCAACACTCTGTCTGATTTTGGATTTTTTTTTTTTTCCAAAATCAGACTTGACACCAGAGAGGCTGAATACCACACTAAGTCAATGCGGTCTTAGCCTCTCTGGTCTCAACACTCTGTCTGATTTTGGATTTTTTTTTTTTTTTTTTTTCCAAAATCAGACTTGACACCAGAGAGGCTGAATACCGCACTGAGTCAATGCGGTCTTAGCCTCTCTGGTCTCAACACTCTGTCTGATTTTGGATTTTTTTCTTTTTTTTTTTCTCCAAAATCAGACTTGACACCAGAGAGGCTGAATACCGCACTGAGTCAATGCGGTCTTAGCCTCTCTGGTCTCAACACTCTGTCTGATTTTGGATTTTTTTTTTTTTTCCAAAATCAGACTTGACACCAGAGAGGCTGAATACCGCACTGAGTCAATGCGGTCTTAGCCTCTCTGGTGTCAACACTCTGTCTGATTTTGGATTTTTTTTTTTTTTCCAAAATCAGACTTGACACCAGAGAGGCTGAATACCGCACTGAGTCAATGCGGTCTTAGCCTCTCTCGTGTCAACACTCTGTCTGATTTTGGATTTTTTTTTTTTTTTTCTCCAAAATCAGACTTGACACCAGAGAGGCTGAATACCGCACTGAGTCAATGCGGTCTTAGCCTCTCTGGTCTCAACACTCTGTCTGATTTTGGATTTTTTTTTTTTTTTCCCCCAAAATCAGACTTGACACCAGAGAGGCTGAATACCGCACTGAGTCAATGCGGTCTTAGCCTCTCTGGTGTCAACACTCTGTCTGATTTTGGATTTTTTTTTTTTTTTCTCCAAAATCAGACTTGACACCAGAGAGGCTGAATACCGCACTGAGTCAATGCGGTCTTAGCCTCTCTGGTCTCAACACTCTGTCTGATTTTGGATTTTTTTTTTTTTTTTTTTCCAAAATCAGACTTGACACCAGAGAGGCTGAATACCGCACTGAGTCAATGCGGTCTTAGCCTCTCTGGTGTCAACACTCTGTCTGATTTTGGATTTTTTTTTTTTTTTCCAAAATCAGACTTGACACCAGAGAGGCTGAATACCGCACTGAGTCAATGCGGTCTTAGCCTCTCTGGTGTCAACACTCTGTCTGATTTTGGATTTTTTTTTCTTTTTCTCCAAAATCAGACTTGACACCAGAGAGGCTGAATACCGCACTGAGTCAATGCGGTCTTAGCCTCTCTGGTCTCAACACTCTGTCTGATTTTGGATTTTTTTTTTTTTTTTCCAAAATCAGACTTGACACCAGAGAGGCTGAATACCACACTAAGTCAATGCGGTCTTAGCCTCTCTGGTCTCAACACTCTGTCTGATTTTGGATTTTTTTTTTTTTTTTTTTCCCAAAATCAGACTTGACACCAGAGAGGCTGAATACCGCACTGAGTCAATGCGGTCTTAGCCTCTCTGGTCTCAACACTCTGTCTGATTTTGGATTTTTTTTTTTTTTTTTTTCTCCAAAATCAGACTTGACACCAGAGAGGCTGAATACCGCACTGAGTCAATGCGGTCTTAGCCTCTCTGGTCTCAACACTCTGTCTGATTTTGGATTTTTTTTTTTTTTTCCAAAATCAGACTTGACACCAGAGAGGCTGAATACCGCACTGAGTCAATGCGGTCTTAGCCTCTCTGGTGTCAACACTCTGTCTGATTTTGGATTTTTTTTTTTTTTCCAAAATCAGACTTGACACCAGAGAGGCTGAATACCGCACTGAGTCAATGCGGTCTTAGCCTCTCTCGTGTCAACACTCTGTCTGATTTTGGATTTTTTTTTTTTTTTCTCCAAAATCAGACTTGACACCAGAGAGGCTGAATACCGCACTGAGTCAATGCGGTCTTAGCCTCTCTGGTCTCAACACTCTGTCTGATTTGGATTTTTTTTTTTTTCCCCCAAAATCAGACTTGACACCAGAGAGGCTGAATACCGCACTGAGTCAATGCGGTCTTAGCCTCTCTGGTGTCAACACTCTGTCTGATTTTGGATTTTTTTTTTTTTTTTCTCCAAAATCAGACTTGACACCAGAGAGGCTGAATACCGCACTGAGTCAATGCGGTCTTAGCCTCTCTGGTCTCAACACTCTGTCTGATTTTGGATTTTTTTTTTTTTTTCCAAAATCAGACTTGACACCAGAGAGGCTGAATACCGCACTGAGTCAATGCGGTCTTAGCCTCTCTGGTGTCAACACTCTGTCTGATTTTGGATTTTTTTTTTTTTTCCAAAATCAGACTTGACACCAGAGAGCTGAATACCGCACTGAGTCAATGCGGTCTTAGCCTCTCTCGTGTCAACACTCTGTCTGATTTTGGATTTTTTTTTTTTTTCTCCAAAATCAGACTTGACACCAGAGAGGCTGAATACCGCACTGAGTCAATGCGGTCTTAGCCTCTCTGGTCTCAACACTCTGTCTGATTTTGGATTTTTTTTTTTTTTTCCAAAATCAGACTTGACACCAGAGAGGCTGAATACCGCACTGAGTCAATGCGGTCTTAGCCTCTCTGGTGTCAACACTCTGTCTGATTTTGGATTTTTTTTTTTTTTCTCCAAAATCAGACTTGACACCAGAGAGGCTGAATACCGCACTGAGTCAATGCGGTCTTAGCCTCTCTGGTCTCAACACTCTGTCTGATTTTGGATTTTTTTTTTTTTTTCCAAAATCAGACTTGACACCAGAGAGGCTGAATACCGCACTGAGTCAATGCGGTCTTAGCCTCTCTGGTGTCAACACTCTGTCTGATTTTGGATTTTTTTTTTTTTTCCAAAATCAGACTTGACACCAGAGAGGCTGAATACCGCACTGAGTCAATGCGGTCTTAGCCTCTCTGGTCTCAACACTCTGTCTGATTTTGGATTTTTTTTTTTTTTCCCCCAAAATCAGACTTGACACCAGAGAGGCTGAATACCGCACTGAGTCAATGCGGTCTTAGCCTCTCTGGTGTCAACACTCTGTCTGATTTTGGATTTTTTTTTTTTTTCTCCAAAATCAGACTTGACACCAGAGAGGCTGAATACCGCACTGAGTCAATGCGGTCTTAGCCTCTCTGGTCTCAACACTCTGTCTGATTTTGGATTTTTTTTTTTTTTTTTTTCCAAAATCAGACTTGACACCAGAGAGGCTGAATACCGCACTGAGTCAATGCGGTCTTAGCCTCTCTGGTGTCAACACTCTGTCTGATTTGGATTTTTTTTTTTTTCCAAAATCAGACTTGACACAGAGAGGCTGAATACCGCACTGAGTCAATGCGGTCTTAGCCTCTCTGGTGTCAACACTCTGTCTGATTTTGGATTTTTTTTTCTTTTTCTCCAAAATCAGACTTGACACCAGAGAGGCTGAATACCGCACTGAGTCAATGCGGTCTTAGCCTCTCTGGTCTCAACACTCTGTCTGATTTTGGATTTTTTTTTTTTTTCCCAAAATCAGACTTGACACCAGAGAGGCTGAATACCACACTAAGTCAATGCGGTCTTAGCCTCTCTGGTCTCAACACTCTGTCTGATTTTGGATTTTTTTTTTTTTTTTTTTTCCCAAAATCAGACTTGACACCAGAGAGGCTGAATACCGCACTGAGTCAATGCGGTCTTAGCCTCTCTGGTCTCAACACTCTGTCTGATTTTGGATTTTTTTTTTTTTTTTTTCTCCAAATCAGACTTGACACCAGAGAGGCTGAATACCGCACTGAGTCAATGCGGTCTTAGCCTCTCTGGTCTCAACACTCTGTCTGATTTTGGATTTTTTTTTTTTTTCCAAAATCAGACTTGACACCAGAGAGGCTGAATACCGCACTGAGTCAATGCGGTCTTAGCCTCTCTGGTGTCAACACTCTGTCTGATTTTGGATTTTTTTTTTTTTTCCAAAATCAGACTTGACACCAGAGAGGCTGAATACCGCACTGAGTCAATGCGGTCTTAGCCTCTCTCGTGTCAACACTCTGTCTGATTTTGGATTTTTTTTTTTTTTTCTCCAAAATCAGACTTGACACCAGAGAGGCTGAATACCGCACTGAGTCAATGCGGTCTTAGCCTCTCTGGTCTCAACACTCTGTCTGATTTTGGATTTTTTTTTTTTTCCCCCCCAAAATCAGACTTGACACCAGAGAGGCTGAATACCGCACTGAGTCAATGCGGTCTTAGCCTCTCTGGTGTCAACACTCTGTCTGATTTTGGATTTTTTTTTTTTTTTCTCCAAAATCAGACTTGACACCAGAGAGGCTGAATACCGCACTGAGTCAATGCGGTCTTAGCCTCTCTGGTCTCAACACTCTGTCTGATTTTGGATTTTTTTTTTTTTTTCCAAAATCAGACTTGACACCAGAGAGGCTGAATACCGCACTGAGTCAATGCGGTCTTAGCCTCTCTGGTGTCAACACTCTGTCTGATTTTGGATTTTTTTTTTTTTTCCAAAATCAGACTTGACACCAGAGAGGCTGAATACCGCACTGAGTCAATGCGGTCTTAGCCTCTCTCGTGTCAACACTCTGTCTGATTTTGGATTTTTTTTTTTTTTCTCCAAAATCAGACTTGACACCAGAGAGGCTGAATACCGCACTGAGTCAATGCGGTCTTAGCCTCTCTGGTCTCAACACTCTGTCTGATTTTGGATTTTTTTTTTTTTTTCCAAAATCAGACTTGACACCAGAGAGGCTGAATACCGCACTGAGTCAATGCGGTCTTAGCCTCTCTGGTGTCAACACTCTGTCTGATTTTGGATTTTTTTTTTTTTTCCAAAATCAGACTTGACACCAGAGAGGCTGAATACCGCACTGAGTCAATGCGGTCTTAGCCTCTCTGGTGTCAACACTCTGTCTGATTTTGGATTTTTTTTTTTTTCCAAAATCAGACTTGACACCAGAGAGGCTGAATACCACACTAAGTCAATGCGGTCTTAGCCTCTCTGGTGTCAACACTCTGTCTGATTTTGGATTTTTTTTTTTTTTCCAAAATCAGACTTGACACCAGAGAGGCTGAATACCGCACTGAGTCAATGCGGTCTTAGCCTCTCTGGTCTCAACACTCTGTCTGATTTTGGATTTTTTTTTTTTTTTCCAAAATCAGACTTGACACCAGAGAGGCTGAATACCACACTAAGTCAATGCGGTCTTAGCCTCTCTGGTCTCAACACTCTGTCTGATTTTGGATTTTTTTTTTTTTTTTTTTCCCAAAATCAGACTTGACACCAGAGAGGCTGAATACCGCACTGAGTCAATGCGGTCTTAGCCTCTCTGGTCTCAACACTCTGTCTGATTTTGGATTTTTTTTTTTTTTTTTTTCTCCAAAATCAGACTTGACACCAGAGAGGCTGAATACCGCACTGAGTCAATGCGGTCTTAGCCTCTCTGGTCTCAACACTCTGTCTGATTTTGGATTTTTTTTTTTTTTTCCAAAATCAGACTTGACACCAGAGAGGCTGAATACCGCACTGAGTCAATGCGGTCTTAGCCTCTCTGGTGTCAACACTCTGTCTGATTTTGGATTTTTTTTTTTTTTTCCAAAATCAGACTTGACACCAGAGAGGCTGAATACCGCACTGAGTCAATGCGGTCTTAGCCTCTCTCGTGTCAACACTCTGTCTGATTTTGGATTTTTTTTTTTTTTTTCTCCAAAATCAGACTTGACACCAGAGAGGCTGAATACCGCACTGAGTCAATGCGGTCTTAGCCTCTCTGGTCTCAACACTCTGTCTGATTTTGGATTTTTTTTTTTTTTCCCCCCAAAATCAGACTTGACACCAGAGAGGCTGAATACCGCACTGAGTCAATGCGGTCTTAGCCTCTCTGGTGTCAACACTCTGTCTGATTTTGGATTTTTTTTTTTTTTTCTCCAAAATCAGACTTGACACCAGAGAGGCTGAATACCGCACTGAGTCAATGCGGTCTTAGCCTCTCTGGTCTCAACACTCTGTCTGATTTTGGATTTTTTTTTTTTTTCCAAAATCAGACTTGACACCAGAGAGGCTGAATACCGCACTGAGTCAATGCGGTCTTAGCCTCTCTGGTGTCAACACTCTGTCTGATTTTGGATTTTTTTTTTTTTTCCAAAATCAGACTTGACACCAGAGAGGCTGAATACCGCACTGAGTCAATGCGGTCTTAGCCTCTCTCGTGTCAACACTCTGTCTGATTTTGGATTTTTTTTTTTTTTCTCCAAAATCAGACTTGACACCAGAGAGGCTGAATACCGCACTGAGTCAATGCGGTCTTAGCCTCTCTGGTCTCAACACTCTGTCTGATTTTGGATTTTTTTTTTTTTTTCCAAAATCAGACTTGACACCAGAGAGGCTGAATACCGCACTGAGTCAATGCGGTCTTAGCCTCTCTGGTGTCAACACTCTGTCTGATTTTGGATTTTTTTTTTTTTTCCAAAATCAGACTTGACACCAGAGAGGCTGAATACCGCACTGAGTCAATGCGGTCTTAGCCTCTCTGGTGTCAACACTCTGTCTGATTTTGGATTTTTTTTTTTTTCCAAAATCAGACTTGACACCAGAGAGGCTGAATACCACACTAAGTCAATGCGGTCTTAGCCTCTCTGGTGTCAACACTCTGTCTGATTTTGGATTTTTTTTTTTTTTCCAAAATCAGACTTGACACCAGAGAGGCTGAATACCGCACTGAGTCAATGCGGTCTTAGCCTCTCTGGTCTCAACACTCTGTCTGATTTTGGATTTTTTTTTTTTTTTTTTTTTCCAAAATCAGACTTGACACCAGAGAGGCTGAATACAGCACTGAGTCAATGCGGTCTTAGCCTCTCTGGTGTCAACACTCTGTCTGATTTTGGATTTTTTTTTTTTTTCCAAAATCAGACTTGACACCAGAGAGGCTGAATACCGCACTGAGTCAATGCGGTCTTAGCCTCTCTGGTGTCAACACTCTGTCTGATTTTGGATTTTTTTTTTTTTTTCCAAAATCAGACTTGACACCAGAGAGGCTGAATACCGCACTGAGTCAATGCGGTCTTAGCCTCTCTCGTGTCAACACTCTGTCTGATTTTGGATTTTTTTTTTTTTTTCTCCAAAATCAGACTTGACACCAGAGAGGCTGAATACCGCACTGAGTCAATGCGGTCTTAGCCTCTCTGGTCTCAACACTCTGTCTGATTTTGGATTTTTTTTTTTTTCCCCCCCAAAATCAGACTTGACACCAGAGAGGCTGAATACCGCACTGAGTCAATGCGGTCTTAGCCTCTCTGGTGTCAACACTCTGTCTGATTTTGGATTTTTTTTTTTTTTTCTCCAAAATCAGACTTGACACCAGAGAGGCTGAATACCGCACTGAGTCAATGCGGTCTTAGCCTCTCTGGTCTCAACACTCTGTCTGATTTTGGATTTTTTTTTTTTTTCCAAAATCAGACTTGACACCAGAGAGGCTGAATACCGCACTGAGTCAATGCGGTCTTAGCCTCTCTGGTGTCAACACTCTGTCTGATTTTGGATTTTTTTTTTTTTTCCAAAATCAGACTTGACACCAGAGAGGCTGAATACCGCACTGAGTCAATGCGGTCTTAGCCTCTCTCGTGTCAACACTCTGTCTGATTTTGGATTTTTTTTTTTTTTCTCCAAAATCAGACTTGACACCAGAGAGGCTGAATACCGCACTGAGTCAATGCGGTCTTAGCCTCTCTGGTCTCAACACTCTGTCTGATTTTGGATTTTTTTTTTTTTTTCCAAAATCAGACTTGACACCAGAGAGGCTGAATACCGCACTGAGTCAATGCGGTCTTAGCCTCTCTGGTGTCAACACTCTGTCTGATTTTGGATTTTTTTTTTTTTTCCAAAATCAGACTTGACACCAGAGAGGCTGAATACCGCACTGAGTCAATGCGGTCTTAGCCTCTCTGGTGTCAACACTCTGTCTGATTTTGGATTTTTTTTTTTTTCCAAAATCAGACTTGACACCAGAGAGGCTGAATACCACACTAAGTCAATGCGGTCTTAGCCTCTCTGGTGTCAACACTCTGTCTGATTTTGGATTTTTTTTTTTTTCCAAAATCAGACTTGACACCAGAGAGGCTGAATACCGCACTGAGTCAATGCGGTCTTAGCCTCTCTGGTCTCAACACTCTGTCTGATTTTGGATTTTTTTTTTTTTTTTTTTTTCCAAAATCAGACTTGACACCAGAGAGGCTGAATACAGCACTGAGTCAATGCGGTCTTAGCCTCTCTGGTGTCAACACTCTGTCTGATTTTGGATTTTTTTTTTTTTTCCAAAATCAGACTTGACACCAGAGAGGCTGAATACCGCACTGAGTCAATGCGGTCTTAGCCTCTCTGGTGTCAACACTCTGTCTGATTTTGGATTTTTTTTTCTTTTTCTCCAAAATCAGACTTGACACCAGAGAGGCTGAATACCGCACTGAGTCAATGCGGGCTTAGCCTCTCTGGTCTCAACACTCTGTCTGATTTTGGATTTTTTTTTTTTTTTCCAAAATCAGACTTGACACCAGAGAGGCTGAATACCACACTAAGTCAATGCGGTCTTAGCCTCTCTGGTCTCAACACTCTGTCTGATTTTGGATTTTTTTTTTTTTTTTTTTTTCCCAAAATCAGACTTGACACCAGAGAGGCTGAATACCGCACTGAGTCAATGCGGTCTTAGCCTCTCTGGTGTCAACACTCTGTCTGATTTTTTTTTTTTTTTTTTTTTTCTCCAAAATCAGACTTGACACCAGAGAGGCTGAATACCGCACTGAGTCAATGCGGTCTTAGCCTCTCTGGTCTCAACACTCTGTCTGATTTTGGATTTTTTTTTTTTTTCCAAAATCAGACTTGACACCAGAGAGGCTGAATACCGCACTGAGTCAATGCGGTCTTAGCCTCTCTCGTGTCAACACTCTGTCTGATTTTGGATTTTTTTTTTTTTTTCTCCAAAATCAGACTTGACACCAGAGAGGCTGAATACCGCACTGAGTCAATGCGGTCTTAGCCTCTCTGGTCTCAACACTCTGTCTGATTTTGGATTTTTTTTTTTTTTTCCAAAATCAGACTTGACACCAGAGAGGCTGAATACCGCACTGAGTCAATGCGGTCTTAGCCTCTCTGGTGTCAACACTCTGTCTGATTTTGGATTTTTTTTTTTTTCCAAAATCAGACTTGACACCAGAGAGGCTGAATACCGCACTGAGTCAATGCGGTCTTAGCCTCTCTGGTGTCAACACTCTGTCTGATTTTGGATTTTTTTTTTTTCCAAAATCAGACTTGACACCAGAGAGGCTGAATACCACACTAAGTCAATGCGGTCTTAGCCTCTCTGGTGTCAACACTCTGTCTGATTTTGGATTTTTTTTTTTTTCCAAAATCAGACTTGACACCAGAGAGGCTGAATACCGCACTGAGTCAATGCGGTCTTAGCCTCTCTGGTCTCAACACTCTGTCTGATTTTGGATTTTTTTTTTTTTTTTTTTTTCCAAAATCAGACTTGACACCAGAGAGGCTGAATACAGCACTGAGTCAATGCGGTCTTAGCCTCTCTGGTGTCAACACTCTGTCTGATTTTGGATTTTTTTTTTTTTTCCAAAATCAGACTTGACACCAGAGAGGCTGAATACCGCACTGAGTCAATGCGGTCTTAGCCTCTCTGGTGTCAACACTCTGTCTGATTTTGGATTTTTTTTTCTTTTTCTCCAAAATCAGACTTGACACCAGAGAGGCTGAATACCGCACTGAGTCAATGCGGTCTTAGCCTCTCTGGTCTCAACACTCTGTCTGATTTTGGATTTTTTTTTTTTTTTCCAAAATCAGACTTGACACCAGAGAGGCTGAATACCACACTAAGTCAATGCGGTCTTAGCCTCTCTGGTCTCAACACTCTGTCTGATTTTGGATTTTTTTTTTTTTTTTTTTTCCCCAAAATCAGACTTGACACCAGAGAGGCTGAATACCGCACTGAGTCAATGCGGTCTTAGCCTCTCTGGTGTCAACACTCTGTCTGATTTTGGTTTTTTTTTTTTTTTTCTCCAAAATCAGACTTGACACCAGAGAGGCTGAATACCGCACTGAGTCAATGCGGTCTTAGCCTCTCTGGTCTCAACACTCTGTCTGATTTTGGATTTTTTTTTTTTTTCCAAAATCAGACTTGACACCAGAGAGGCTGAATACCGCACTGAGTCAATGCGGTCTTAGCCTCTCTGGTGTCAACACTCTGTCTGATTTTGGATTTTTTTTTTTTTTTCCAAAATCAGACTTGACACCAGAGAGGCTGAATACCGCACTGAGTCAATGCGGTCTTAGCCTCTCTCGTGTCAACACTCTGTCTGATTTTGGATTTTTTTTTTTTTTTCTCCAAAATCAGACTTGACACCAGAGAGGCTGAATACCGTACTGAGTCAATGCGGTCTTAGCCTCTCTGGTCTCAACACTCTGTCTGATTTTGGATTATTATTATTTTTTTCCAAAATCAGACTTGACACCAGAGAGGCTGAATAACGCACTGAGTCAATGCGGTCTTAGCCTCTCTGGTCTCAACACTCTGTCTGATTTTGGATTTTTTTTTTTTTTTCCAAAATCAGACTTGACACCAGAGAGGCTGAATACCGCACTGAGTCAATGCGGTCTTAGCCTCTCTGGTGTCAACACTCTGTCTGATTTTTGATTTTTGATTTTTTTTTTCCAAAATCAGACTTGACACCAGAGAGGCTGAATACCACACTGAGTCAATGCGGTCTTAGCCTCTCTGGTGTCAACACTCTGTCTGATTTTGGATTTTTTTTTTTTTTTTTCCAAAATCAGACTTGACACCAGAGAGGCTGAATACCGCACTGAGTCAATGCGGTCTTAGCCTCTCTGGTGTCAACACTCTGTCTGAATTTGGATTTTTTTTTTTTTTTTTTAGAGGCTGAATACCGCACTGAGTCAATGCAGTCTTAGCCTCTCTGGTGTCAACACTCTGTCTGATTTTTGATTTTTTTTTTTTTTTTCCAAAATCAGACTTGACACCAGAGAGGCTGAATACCACACTGAGTCAATGCGGTCTTAGCCTCTCTGGTCTCAACACTCTGTCTGATTTTGGATTTTTTTTTTTTTTTTTTTTCCCCAAAATCAGACTTGACACCAGAGAGGCTGAATACCGCACTGAGTCAATGCGGTCTTAGCCTCTCTGGTGTCAACACTCTGTCTGATTTTGGATTTTTTTTTTTTTTTTTCCCAAAATCAGACTTGACACCAGAGAGGCTGAATACCGCACTGAGTCAATGCGGTCTTAGCCTCTCTGGTCTCAACACTCTGTCTGATTTTGGATTTTTTTTTTTTTCCCCTTCAAAATCAGACTTGACACCAGAGAGGCTGAATACCGCACTGAGTCAATGCGGTCTTAGCCTCTCTGGTGTCAACACTCTGTCTGATTTTGGATTTTTTTTCTTTTTTTCTCCAAAATCAGACTTGACACCAGAGAGGCTGAATACCGCACTGAGTCAATGCGGTCTTAGCCTCTCTGGTCTCAACACTCTGTCTGATTTTGGATTTTTTTTTTTTTTTCCAAAATCAGACTTGACACCAGAGAGGCTGAATACCGCACTGAGTCAATGCGGTCTTAGCCTCTCTGGTGTCAACACTCTGTCTGATTTTGGATTTTTTTTTTTTTTCCAAAATCAGACTTGACACCAGAGAGGCTGAATACCGCACTGAGTCAATGCGGTCTTAGCCTCTCTCGTGTCAACACTCTGTCTGATTTTGGATTTTTTTTTTTTTTCTCCAAAATCAGACTTGACACCAGAGAGGCTGAATACCGCACTGAGTCAATGCGGTCTTAGCCTCTCTGGTCTCAACACTCTGTCTGATTTTGGATTTTTTTTTTTTTTTCCCCCAAAATCAGACTTGACACCAGAGAGGCTGAATACCGCACTGAGTCAATGCGGTCTTAGCCTCTCTGGTGTCAACACTCTGTCTGATTTTGGATTTTTTTTTTTTCTTCTCCAAAATCAGACTTGACACCAGAGAGGCTGAATACCGCACTGAGTCAATGCGGTCTTAGCCTCTCTGGTCTCAACACTCTGTCTGATTTTGGATTTTTTTTTTTTTTTCCAAAATCAGACTTGACACCAGAGAGGCTGAATACCGCACTGAGTCAATGCGGTCTTAGCCTCTCTGGTGTCAACACTCTGTCTGATTTTGGATTTTTTTTTTTTTTCCAAAATCAGACTTGACACCAGAGAGGCTGAATACCGCACTGAGTCAATGCGGTCTTAGCCTCTCTCGTGTCAACACTCTGTCTGATTTTGGATTTTTTTTTTTTTTTCTCCAAAATCAGACTTGACACCAGAGAGGCTGAATACCGCACTGAGTCAATGCGGTCTTAGCCTCTCTGGTCTCAACACTCTGTCTGATTTTGGATTTTTTTCTTTTTTTCCAAAATCAGACTTGACACCAGAGAGGCTGAATACCGCACTGAGCCAATGCGGTCTTAGCCTCTCTGGTGTCAACACTCTGTCTGATTTTGGATTTTTTTTTTTTTTTCCAAAATCAGACTTGACACCAGAGAGGCTGAATACCGCACTGAGTCAATGCGGTCTTAGCCTCTCTGGTGTCAACACTCTGTCTGATTTTGGATTTTTTTTTTTTCCAAAATCAGACTTGACACCAGAGAGGCTGAATACCACACTAAGTCAATGCAGTCTTAGCCTCTCTGGTGTCAACACTCTGTCTGATTTTGGATTTTTTTTTTTTTCCAAAATCAGACTTGACACCAGAGAGGCTGAATACCGCACTGAGTCAATGCGGTCTTAGCCTCTCTGGTCTCAACACTCTGTCTGATTTTGGATTTTTTTTTTTTTTTTTTTTTCCAAAATCAGACTTGACACCAGAGAGGCTGAATACCGCACTGAGTCAATGCGGTCTTAGCCTCTCTGGTGTCAACACTCTGTCTGATTTTGGATTTTTTTTTTTTTTCCAAAATCAGACTTGACACCAGAGAGGCTGAATACCGCACTGAGTCAATGCGGTCTTAGCCTCTCTGGTGTCAACACTCTGTCTGATTTTGGATTTTTTTTTCTTTTTCTCCAAAATCAGACTTGACACCAGAGAGGCTGAATACCGCACTGAGTCAATGCGGTCTTAGCCTCTCTGGTCTCAACACTCTGTCTGATTTTGGATTTTTTTTTTTTTTTCCAAAATCAGACTTGACACCAGAGAGGCTGAATACCACACTAAGTCAATGCGGTCTTAGCCTCTCTGGTCTCAACACTCTGTCTGATTTTGGATTTTTTTTTTTTTTTTTTTTCCCAAAATCAGACTTGACACCAGAGAGGCTGAATACCGCACTGAGTCAATGCGGTCTTAGCCTCTCTGGTGTCAACACTCTGTCTGATTTTGGATTTTTTTTTTTTTTTCTCCAAAATCAGACTTGACACCAGAGAGGCTGAATACCGCACTGAGTCAATGCGGTCTTAGCCTCTCTGGTCTCAACACTCTGTCTGATTTTGGATTTTTTTTTTTTTTCCAAAATCAGACTTGACACCAGAGAGGCTGAATACCGCACTGAGTCAATGCGGTCTTAGCCTCTCTGGTGTCAACACTCTGTCTGATTTTGGATTTTTTTTTTTTTTTCCAAAATCAGACTTGACACCAGAGAGGCTGAATACCGCACTGAGTCAATGCGGTCTTAGCCTCTCTGGTGTCAACACTCTGTCTGATTTTGGATTTTTTTTTTTTTTCCAAAATCAGACTTGACACCAGAGAGGCTGAATACCGCACTGAGTCAATGCGGTCTTAGCCTCTCTGGTGTCAACACTCTGTCTGATTTTGGATTTTTTTTTTTTCCAAAATCAGACTTGACACCAGAGAGGCTGAATACCACACTAAGTCAATGCGGTCTTAGCCTCTCTGGTGTCAACACTCTGTCTGATTTTGGATTTTTTTTTTTTTCCAAAATCAGACTTGACACCAGAGAGGCTGAATACCGCACTGAGTCAATGCGGTCTTAGGCTCTCTGGTCTCAACACTCTGTCTGATTTCGGATTTTTTTTTTTTTTTTTTTTTCCAAAATCAGACTTGACACCAGAGAGGCTGAATACCGCACTGAGTCAATGCGGTCTTAGCCTCTCTGGTGTCAACACTCTGTCTGATTTTGGATTTTTTTTTTTTTTCCAAAATCAGACTTGACACCAGAGAGGCTGAATACCGCACTGAGTCAATGCGGTCTTAGCCTCTCTGGTGTCAACACTCTGTCTGATTTTGGATTTTTTTTTCTTTTTCTCCAAAATCAGACTTGACACCAGAGAGGCTGAATACCGCACTGAGTCAATGCGGTCTTAGCCTCTCTGGTCTCAACACTCTGTCTGATTTTGGATTTTTTTTTTTTTTCCAAAATCAGACTTGACACCAGAGAGGCTGAATACCACACTAAGTCAATGCGGTCTTAGCCTCTCTGGTCTCAACACTCTGTCTGATTTTGGATTTTTTTTTTTTTTTTTTTTCCCAAAATCAGACTTGACACCAGAGAGGCTGAATACCGCACTGAGTCAATGCGGTCTTAGCCTCTCTGGTCTCAACACTCTGTCTGATTTTGGATTATTATTATTTTTTTCCAGAATCAGACTTGACACCAGAGAGGCTGAATAACGCGCTGAGTCAATGCGGTCTTAGCCTCTCTGGTCTCAACACTCTGTCTGATTTTGGATTTTTTTTTTTTTTTTCCAAAATCAGACTTGACACCAGAGAGGCTGAATACCGCACTGAGTCAATGCAGTCTTAGCCTCTCTGGTCTCAACACTCTGTCTGATTTTGGATTTTTTTTTTTTTTCCCCCCAAAATCAGACTTGACACCAGAGAGGCTGAATACCGCACTGAGTCAATGCGGTCTTAGCCTCTCTGGTGTCAACACTCTGTCTGATTTTGGATTTTTTTTTCTTTTTTCTCCAAAATCAGACTTGACACCAGAGAGGCTGAATACCGCACTGAGTCAATGCGGTCTTAGCCTCTCTGGTCTCAACACTCTGTCTGATTTTGGATTTTTTTTTTTTTTTCAAAAATCAGACTTGACACCAGAGAGGCTGAATACCGCACTGAGTCAATGCGGTCTTAGCCTCTCTGGTGTCAACACTCTGTCTGATTTTGGATTTTTTTTTTTTTTCCAAAATCAGACTTGACACCAGAGAGGCTGAATACCGCACTGAGTCAATGCGGTCTTAGCCTCTCTGGTGTCAACACTCTGTCTGATTTTGGATTTTTTTTTCTTTTTCTCCAAAATCAGACTTGACACCAGAGAGGCTGAATACCGCACTGAGTCAATGCGGTCTTAGCCTCTCTGGTCTCAACACTCTGTCTGATTTTGGATTTTTTTTTTTTTTTCCAAAATCAGACTTGACACCAGAGAGGCTGAATACCACACTAAGTCAATGCGGTCTTAGCCTCTCTGGTCTCAACACTCTGTCTGATTTTGGATTTTTTTTTTTTTTTTTTTTTCCCAAAATCAGACTTGACACCAGAGAGGCTGAATACCGCACTGAGTCAATGCGGTCTTAGCCTCTCTGGTGTCAACACTCTGTCTGATTTTGGTTTTTTTTTTTTTTTTCTCCAAAATCAGACTTGACACCAGAGAGGCTGAATACCGCACTGAGTCAATGCGGTCTTAGCCTCTCTGGTCTCAACACTCTGTCTGATTTTGGATTTTTCTTTTTTTTTCCAAAATCAGACTTGACACCAGAGAGGCTGAATACCGCACTGAGTCAATGCGGTCTTAGCCTCTCTGGTGTCAACACTCTGTCTGATTTTGGATTTTTTTTTTTTTTCCAAAATCAGACTTGACACCAGAGAGGCTGAATACCGCACTGAGTCAATGCGGTCTTAGCCTCTCTCGTGTCAACACTCTGTCTGATTTTGGATTTTTTTTTTTTTTTCTCCAAAATCAGACTTGACACCAGAGAGGCTGAATACCGTACTGAGTCAATGCGGTCTTAGCCTCTCTGGTCTCAACACTCTGTCTGATTTTGGATTATTATTATTTTTTTCCAAAATCAGACTTGACACCAGAGAGGCTGAATAACGCACTGAGTCAATGCGGTCTTAGCCTCTCTGGTCTCAACACTCTGTCTGATTTTGGATTTTTTTTTTTTTTTCCAAAATCAGACTTGACACCAGAGAGGCTGAATACCGCACTGAGTCAATGCGGTCTTAGCCTCTCTGGTGTCAACACTCTGTCTGATTTTTGATTTTTGATTTTTTTTTTCCAAAATCAGACTTGACACCAGAGAGGCTGAATACCACACTGAGTCAATGCGGTCTTAGCCTCTCTGGTGTCAACACTCTGTCTGATTTTGGATTTTTTTTTTTTTTTTTCCAAAATCAGACTTGACACCAGAGAGGCTGAATACCGCACTGAGTCAATGCGGTCTTAGCCTCTCTGGTGTCAACACTCTGTCTGAATTTGGATTTTTTTTTTTTTTTTTTAGAGGCTGAATACCGCACTGAGTCAATGCAGTCTTAGCCTCTCTGGTGTCAACACTCTGTCTGATTTTTGATTTTTGATTTTTTTTTCCAAAATCAGACTTGACACCAGAGAGGCTGAATACCACACTGAGTCAATGCGGTCTTAGCCTCTCTGGTCTCAACACTCTGTCTGATTTTGGATTTTTTTTTTTTTTTTTTTTCCCCAAAATCAGACTTGACACCAGAGAGGCTGAATACCGCACTGAGTCAATGCGGTCTTAGCCTCTCTGGTGTCAACACTCTGTCTGATTTTGGATTTTTTTTTTTTTTTTTCCCAAAATCAGACTTGACACCAGAGAGGCTGAATACCGCACTGAGTCAATGCGGTCTTAGCCTCTCTGGTCTCAACACTCTGTCTGATTTTGGATTTTTTTTTTTTTCCCCTTCAAAATCAGACTTGACACCAGAGAGGCTGAATACCGCACTGAGTCAATGCGGTCTTAGCCTCTCTGGTGTCAACACTCTGTCTGATTTTGGATTTTTTTTCTTTTTTTCTCCAAAATCAGACTTGACACCAGAGAGGCTGAATACCGCACTGAGTCAATGCGGTCTTAGCCTCTCTGGTCTCAACACTCTGTCTGATTTTGGATTTTTTTTTTTTTTTCCAAAATCAGACTTGACACCAGAGAGGCTGAATACCGCACTGAGTCAATGCGGTCTTAGCCTCTCTGGTGTCAACACTCTGTCTGATTTTGGATTTTTTTTTTTTTTCCAAAATCAGACTTGACACCAGAGAGGCTGAATACCGCACTGAGTCAATGCGGTCTTAGCCTCTCTCGTGTCAACACTCTGTCTGATTTTGGATTTTTTTTTTTTTTCTCCAAAATCAGACTTGACACCAGAGAGGCTGAATACCGCACTGAGTCAATGCGGTCTTAGCCTCTCTGGTCTCAACACTCTGTCTGATTTTGGATTTTTTTTTTTTTTTCCCCCAAAATCAGACTTGACACCAGAGAGGCTGAATACCGCACTGAGTCAATGCGGTCTTAGCCTCTCTGGTGTCAACACTCTGTCTGATTTTGGATTTTTTTTTTTTCTTCTCCAAAATCAGACTTGACACCAGAGAGGCTGAATACCGCACTGAGTCAATGCGGTCTTAGCCTCTCTGGTCTCAACACTCTGTCTGATTTTGGATTTTTTTTTTTTTTCCAAAATCAGACTTGACACCAGAGAGGCTGAATACCGCACTGAGTCAATGCGGTCTTAGCCTCTCTGGTGTCAACACTCTGTCTGATTTTGGATTTTTTTTTTTTTTCCAAAATCAGACTTGACACCAGAGAGGCTGAATACCGCACTGAGTCAATGCGGTCTTAGCCTCTCTCGTGTCAACACTCTGTCTGATTTTGGATTTTTTTTTTTTTTTCTCCAAAATCAGACTTGACACCAGAGAGGCTGAATACCGCACTGAGTCAATGCGGTCTTAGCCTCTCTGGTCTCAACACTCTGTCTGATTTTGGATTTTTTTCTTTTTTTTCCAAAATCAGACTTGACACCAGAGAGGCTGAATACCACACTAAGTCAATGCGGTCTTAGCCTCTCTGGTCTCAACACTCTGTCTGATTTTGGATTTTTTTTTTTTTTTTTTTTCCCCAAAATCAGACTTGACACCAGAGAGGCTGAATACCGCACTGAGTCAATGCGGTCTTAGCCTCTCTGGTGTCAACACTCTGTCTGATTTTGGTTTTTTTTTTTTTTTTTCTCCAAAATCAGACTTGACACCAGAGAGGCTGAATACCGCACTGAGTCAATGCGGTCTTAGCCTCTCTGGTCTCAACACTCTGTCTGATTTTGGATTTTTTTTTTTTTCCAAAATCAGACTTGACACCAGAGAGGCTGAATACCGCACTGAGTCAATGCGGTCTTAGCCTCTCTGGTGTCAACACTCTGTCTGATTTTGGATTTTTTTTTTTTTTCCAAAATCAGACTTGACACCAGAGAGGCTGAATACCGCACTGAGTCAATGCGGTCTTAGCCTCTCTCGTGTCAACACTCTGTCTGATTTTGGATTTTTTTTTTTTTTTCTCCAAAATCAGACTTGACACCAGAGAGGCTGAATACCGTACTGAGTCAATGCGGTCTTAGCCTCTCTGGTCTCAACACTCTGTCTGATTTTGGATTATTATTATTTTTTTCCAAAATCAGACTTGACACCAGAGAGGCTGAATAACGCACTGAGTCAATGCGGTCTTAGCCTCTCTGGTCTCAACACTCTGTCTGATTTTGGATTTTTTTTTTTTTTTCCAAAATCAGACTTGACACCAGAGAGGCTGAATACCGCACTGAGTCAATGCGGTCTTAGCCTCTCTGGTGTCAACACTCTGTCTGATTTTTGATTTTTGATTTTTTTTTTCCAAAATCAGACTTGACACCAGAGAGGCTGAATACCACACTGAGTCAATGCGGTCTTAGCCTCTCTGGTGTCAACACTCTGTCTGATTTTGGATTTTTTTTTTTTTTTTTCCAAAATCAGACTTGACACCAGAGAGGCTGAATACCGCACTGAGTCAATGCGGTCTTAGCCTCTCTGGTGTCAACACTCTGTCTGAATTTGGATTTTTTTTTTTTTTTTTTAGAGGCTGAATACCGCACTGAGTCAATGCAGTCTTAGCCTCTCTGGTGTCAACACTCTGTCTGATTTTTGATTTTTTTTTTTTTTTTCCAAAATCAGACTTGACACCAGAGAGGCTGAATACCACACTGAGTCAATGCGGTCTTAGCCTCTCTGGTCTCAACACTCTGTCTGATTTTGGATTTTTTTTTTTTTTTTTTTTCCCCAAAATCAGACTTGACACCAGAGAGGCTGAATACCGCACTGAGTCAATGCGGTCTTAGCCTCTCTGGTGTCAACACTCTGTCTGATTTTGGATTTTTTTTTTTTTTTTTCCCAAAATCAGACTTGACACCAGAGAGGCTGAATACCGCACTGAGTCAATGCGGTCTTAGCCTCTCTGGTCTCAACACTCTGTCTGATTTTGGATTTTTTTTTTTTTCCCCTTCAAAATCAGACTTGACACCAGAGAGGCTGAATACCGCACTGAGTCAATGCGGTCTTAGCCTCTCTGGTGTCAACACTCTGTCTGATTTTGGATTTTTTTTCTTTTTTTCTCCAAAATCAGACTTGACACCAGAGAGGCTGAATACCGCACTGAGTCAATGCGGTCTTAGCCTCTCTGGTCTCAACACTCTGTCTGATTTTGGATTTTTTTTTTTTTTTCCAAAATCAGACTTGACACCAGAGAGGCTGAATACCGCACTGAGTCAATGCGGTCTTAGCCTCTCTGGTGTCAACACTCTGTCTGATTTTGGATTTTTTTTTTTTTTCCAAAATCAGACTTGACACCAGAGAGGCTGAATACCGCACTGAGTCAATGCGGTCTTAGCCTCTCTCGTGTCAACACTCTGTCTGATTTTGGATTTTTTTTTTTTTTCTCCAAAATCAGACTTGACACCAGAGAGGCTGAATACCGCACTGAGTCAATGCGGTCTTAGCCTCTCTGGTCTCAACACTCTGTCTGATTTTGGATTTTTTTTTTTTTTTCCCCCAAAATCAGACTTGACACCAGAGAGGCTGAATACCGCACTGAGTCAATGCGGTCTTAGCCTCTCTGGTGTCAACACTCTGTCTGATTTTGGATTTTTTTTTTTTCTTCTCCAAAATCAGACTTGACACCAGAGAGGCTGAATACCGCACTGAGTCAATGCGGTCTTAGCCTCTCTGGTCTCAACACTCTGTCTGATTTTGGATTTTTTTTTTTTTTCCAAAATCAGACTTGACACCAGAGAGGCTGAATACCGCACTGAGTCAATGCGGTCTTAGCCTCTCTGGTGTCAACACTCTGTCTGATTTTGGATTTTTTTTTTTTTTCCAAAATCAGACTTGACACCAGAGAGGCTGAATACCGCACTGAGTCAATGCGGTCTTAGCCTCTCTCGTGTCAACACTCTGTCTGATTTTGGATTTTTTTTTTTTTTTCTCCAAAATCAGACTTGACACCAGAGAGGCTGAATACCGCACTGAGTCAATGCGGTCTTAGCCTCTCTGGTCTCAACACTCTGTCTGATTTTGGATTTTTTTCTTTTTTTCCAAAATCAGACTTGACACCAGAGAGGCTGAATACCGCACTGAGCCAATGCGGTCTTAGCCTCTCTGGTGTCAACACTCTTTCTGATTTTGGATTTTTTTTTTTTTTCCAAAATCAGACTTGACACCAGAGAGGCTGAATACCGCACTGAGTCAATGCGGTCTTAGCCTCTCTGGTGTCAACACTCTGTCTGATTTTGGATTTTTTTTTTTTCCAAAATCAGACTTGACACCAGAGAGGCTGAATACCACACTAAGTCAATGCAGTCTTAGCCTCTCTGGTGTCAACACTCTGTCTGATTTTGGATTTTTTTTTTTTTCCAAAATCAGACTTGACACCAGAGAGGCTGAATACCGCACTGAGTCAATGCGGTCTTAGCCTCTCTGGTCTCAACACTCTGTCTGATTTTGGATTTTTTTTTTTTTTTTTTTTTCCAAAATCAGACTTGACACCAGAGAGGCTGAATACCGCACTGAGTCAATGCGGTCTTAGCCTCTCTGGTGTCAACACTCTGTCTGATTTTGGATTTTTTTTTTTTTTTCCAAAATCAGACTTGACACCAGAGAGGCTGAATACCGCACTGAGTCAATGCGGTCTTAGCCTCTCTGGTGTCAACACTCTGTCTGATTTTGGATTTTTTTTTCTTTTTCTCCAAAATCAGACTTGACACCAGAGAGGCTGAATACCGCACTGAGTCAATGCGGTCTTAGCCTCTCTGGTCTCAACACTCTGTCTGATTTTGGATTTTTTTTTTTTTTTCCAAAATCAGACTTGACACCAGAGAGGCTGAATACCACACTAAGTCAATGCGGTCTTAGCCTCTCTGGTCTCAACACTCTGTCTGATTTTGGATTTTTTTTTTTTTTTTTTTTCCCAAAATCAGACTTGACACCAGAGAGGCTGAATACCGCACTGAGTCAATGCGGTCTTAGCCTCTCTGGTGTCAACACTCTGTCTGATTTTGGATTTTTTTTTTTTTTTCTCCAAAATCAGACTTGACACCAGAGAGGCTGAATACCGCACTGAGTCAATGCGGTCTTAGCCTCTCTGGTCTCAACACTCTGTCTGATTTTGGATTTTTTTTTTTTTTCCAAAATCAGACTTGACACCAGAGAGGCTGAATACCGCACTGAGTCAATGCGGTCTTAGCCTCTCTGGTGTCAACACTCTGTCTGATTTTGGATTTTTTTTTTTTTTCCAAAATCAGACTTGACACCAGAGAGGCTGAATACCGCACTGAGTCAATGCGGTCTTAGCCTCTCTGGTGTCAACACTCTGTCTGATTTTGGATTTTTTTTTTTTTTCCAAAATCAGACTTGACACCAGAGAGGCTGAATACCGCACTGAGTCAATGCGGTCTTAGCCTCTCTGGTGTCAACACTCTGTCTGATTTTGGATTTTTTTTTTTTCCAAAATCAGACTTGACACCAGAGAGGCTGAATACCACACTAAGTCAATGCGGTCTTAGCCTCTCTGGTGTCAACACTCTGTCTGATTTTGGATTTTTTTTTTTTTCCAAAATCAGACTTGACACCAGAGAGGCTGAATACCGCACTGAGTCAATGCGGTCTTAGGCTCTCTGGTCTCAACACTCTGTCTGATTTCGGATTTTTTTTTTTTTTTTTTTTTCCAAAATCAGACTTGACACCAGAGAGGCTGAATACCGCACTGAGTCAATGCGGTCTTAGCCTCTCTGGTGTCAACACTCTGTCTGATTTTGGATTTTTTTTTTTTTTCCAAAATCAGACTTGACACCAGAGAGGCTGAATACCGCACTGAGTCAATGCGGTCTTAGCCTCTCTGGTGTCAACACTCTGTCTGATTTTGGATTTTTTTTTCTTTTTCTCCAAAATCAGACTTGACACCAGAGAGGCTGAATACCGCACTGAGTCAATGCGGTCTTAGCCTCTCTGGTCTCAACACTCTGTCTGATTTTGGATTTTTTTTTTTTTTTCCAAAATCAGACTTGACACCAGAGAGGCTGAATACCACACTAAGTCAATGCGGTCTTAGCCTCTCTGGTCTCAACACTCTGTCTGATTTTGGATTTTTTTTTTTTTTTTTTTTCCCAAAATCAGACTTGACACCAGAGAGGCTGAATACCGCACTGAGTCAATGCGGTCTTAGCCTCTCTGGTCTCAACACTCTGTCTGATTTTGGATTATTATTATTTTTTTCCAGAATCAGACTTGACACCAGAGAGGCTGAATAACGCGCTGAGTCAATGCGGTCTTAGCCTCTCTGGTCTCAACACTCTGTCTGATTTTGGATTTTTTTTTTTTTTTTCCAAAATCAGACTTGACACCAGAGAGGCTGAATACCGCACTGAGTCAATGCAGTCTTAGCCTCTCTGGTCTCAACACTCTGTCTGATTTTGGATTTTTTTTTTTTTTCCCCCCAAAATCAGACTTGACACCAGAGAGGCTGAATACCGCACTGAGTCAATGCGGTCTTAGCCTCTCTGGTGTCAACACTCTGTCTGATTTTGGATTTTTTTTTTTTTCCAAAATCAGACTTGACACCAGAGAGGCTGAATACCACACTAAGTCAATGCGGTCTTAGCCTCTCTGGTGTCAACACTCTGTCTGATTTTGGATTTTTTTTTTTTTCCAAAATCAGACTTGACACCAGAGAGGCTGAATACCGCACTGAGTCAATGCGGTCTTAGGCTCTCTGGTCTCAACACTCTGTCTGATTTCGGATTTTTTTTTTTTTTTTTTTTTCCAAAATCAGACTTGACACCAGAGAGGCTGAATACCGCACTGAGTCAATGCGGTCTTAGCCTCTCTGGTGTCAACACTCTGTCTGATTTTGGATTTTTTTTTTTTTTCCAAAATCAGACTTGACACCAGAGAGGCTGAATACCGCACTGAGTCAATGCGGTCTTAGCCTCTCTGGTGTCAACACTCTGTCTGATTTTGGATTTTTTTTTCTTTTTCTCCAAAATCAGACTTGACACCAGAGAGGCTGAATACCGCACTGAGTCAATGCGGTCTTAGCCTCTCTGGTCTCAACACTCTGTCTGATTTTGGATTTTTTTTTTTTTTTCCAAAATCAGACTTGACACCAGAGAGGCTGAATACCACACTAAGTCAATGCGGTCTTAGCCTCTCTGGTCTCAACACTCTGTCTGATTTTGGATTTTTTTTTTTTTTTTTTTTCCCAAAATCAGACTTGACACCAGAGAGGCTGAATACCGCACTGAGTCAATGCGGTCTTAGCCTCTCTGGTCTCAACACTCTGTCTGATTTTGGATTATTATTATTTTTTTCCAGAATCAGACTTGACACCAGAGAGGCTGAATAACGCGCTGAGTCAATGCGGTCTTAGCCTCTCTGGTCTCAACACTCTGTCTGATTTTGGATTTTTTTTTTTTTTTTCCAAAATCAGACTTGACACCAGAGAGGCTGAATACCGCACTGAGTCAATGCAGTCTTAGCCTCTCTGGTCTCAACACTCTGTCTGATTTTGGATTTTTTTTTTTTTTCCCCCCAAAATCAGACTTGACACCAGAGAGGCTGAATACCGCACTGAGTCAATGCGGTCTTAGCCTCTCTGGTGTCAACACTCTGTCTGATTTTGGATTTTTTTTTCTTTTTTCTCCAAAATCAGACTTGACACCAGAGAGGCTGAATACCGCACTGAGTCAATGCGGTCTTAGCCTCTCTGGTCTCAACACTCTGTCTGATTTTGGATTTTTTTTTTTTTTTCAAAAATCAGACTTGACACCAGAGAGGCTGAATACCGCACTGAGTCAATGCGGTCTTAGCCTCTCTGGTGTCAACACTCTGTCTGATTTTGGATTTTTTTTTTTTTTCCAAAATCAGACTTGACACCAGAGAGGCTGAATACCGCACTGAGTCAATGCGGTCTTAGCCTCTCTGGTGTCAACACTCTGTCTGATTTTGGATTTTTTTTTCTTTTTCTCCAAAATCAGACTTGACACCAGAGAGGCTGAATACCGCACTGAGTCAATGCGGTCTTAGCCTCTCTGGTCTCAACACTCTGTCTGATTTTGGATTTTTTTTTTTTTTTCCAAAATCAGACTTGACACCAGAGAGGCTGAATACCACACTAAGTCAATGCGGTCTTAGCCTCTCTGGTCTCAACACTCTGTCTGATTTTGGATTTTTTTTTTTTTTTTTTTTTCCCAAAATCAGACTTGACACCAGAGAGGCTGAATACCGCACTGAGTCAATGCGGTCTTAGCCTCTCTGGTGTCAACACTCTGTCTGATTTTGGTTTTTTTTTTTTTTTTCTCCAAAATCAGACTTGACACCAGAGAGGCTGAATACCGCACTGAGTCAATGCGGTCTTAGCCTCTCTGGTCTCAACACTCTGTCTGATTTTGGATTTTTCTTTTTTTTTCCAAAATCAGACTTGACACCAGAGAGGCTGAATACCGCACTGAGTCAATGCGGTCTTAGCCTCTCTGGTGTCAACACTCTGTCTGATTTTGGATTTTTTTTTTTTTTCCAAAATCAGACTTGACACCAGAGAGGCTGAATACCGCACTGAGTCAATGCGGTCTTAGCCTCTCTCGTGTCAACACTCTGTCTGATTTTGGATTTTTTTTTTTTTTTCTCCAAAATCAGACTTGACACCAGAGAGGCTGAATACCGTACTGAGTCAATGCGGTCTTAGCCTCTCTGGTCTCAACACTCTGTCTGATTTTGGATTATTATTATTTTTTTCCAAAATCAGACTTGACACCAGAGAGGCTGAATAACGCACTGAGTCAATGCGGTCTTAGCCTCTCTGGTCTCAACACTCTGTCTGATTTTGGATTTTTTTTTTTTTTTCCAAAATCAGACTTGACACCAGAGAGGCTGAATACCGCACTGAGTCAATGCGGTCTTAGCCTCTCTGGTGTCAACACTCTGTCTGATTTTTGATTTTTGATTTTTTTTTTCCAAAATCAGACTTGACACCAGAGAGGCTGAATACCACACTGAGTCAATGCGGTCTTAGCCTCTCTGGTGTCAACACTCTGTCTGATTTTGGATTTTTTTTTTTTTTTTTCCAAAATCAGACTTGACACCAGAGAGGCTGAATACCGCACTGAGTCAATGCGGTCTTAGCCTCTCTGGTGTCAACACTCTGTCTGAATTTGGATTTTTTTTTTTTTTTTTTAGAGGCTGAATACCGCACTGAGTCAATGCAGTCTTAGCCTCTCTGGTGTCAACACTCTGTCTGATTTTTGATTTTTGATTTTTTTTTCCAAAATCAGACTTGACACCAGAGAGGCTGAATACCACACTGAGTCAATGCGGTCTTAGCCTCTCTGGTCTCAACACTCTGTCTGATTTTGGATTTTTTTTTTTTTTTTTTTTCCCCAAAATCAGACTTGACACCAGAGAGGCTGAATACCGCACTGAGTCAATGCGGTCTTAGCCTCTCTGGTGTCAACACTCTGTCTGATTTTGGATTTTTTTTTTTTTTTTTCCCAAAATCAGACTTGACACCAGAGAGGCTGAATACCGCACTGAGTCAATGCGGTCTTAGCCTCTCTGGTCTCAACACTCTGTCTGATTTTGGATTTTTTTTTTTTTTCCCCTTCAAAATCAGACTTGACACCAGAGAGGCTGAATACCGCACTGAGTCAATGCGGTCTTAGCCTCTCTGGTGTCAACACTCTGTCTGATTTTGGATTTTTTTTCTTTTTTTCTCCAAAATCAGACTTGACACCAGAGAGGCTGAATACCGCACTGAGTCAATGCGGTCTTAGCCTCTCTGGTCTCAACACTCTGTCTGATTTTGGATTTTTTTTTTTTTTTCCAAAATCAGACTTGACACCAGAGAGGCTGAATACCGCACTGAGTCAATGCGGTCTTAGCCTCTCTGGTGTCAACACTCTGTCTGATTTTGGATTTTTTTTTTTTTTCCAAAATCAGACTTGACACCAGAGAGGCTGAATACCGCACTGAGTCAATGCGGTCTTAGCCTCTCTCGTGTCAACACTCTGTCTGATTTTGGATTTTTTTTTTTTTTCTCCAAAATCAGACTTGACACCAGAGAGGCTGAATACCGCACTGAGTCAATGCGGTCTTAGCCTCTCTGGTCTCAACACTCTGTCTGATTTTGGATTTTTTTTTTTTTTTCCCCCAAAATCAGACTTGACACCAGAGAGGCTGAATACCGCACTGAGTCAATGCGGTCTTAGCCTCTCTGGTGTCAACACTCTGTCTGATTTTGGATTTTTTTTTTTTCTTCTCCAAAATCAGACTTGACACCAGAGAGGCTGAATACCGCACTGAGTCAATGCGGTCTTAGCCTCTCTGGTCTCAACACTCTGTCTGATTTTGGATTTTTTTTTTTTTTCCAAAATCAGACTTGACACCAGAGAGGCTGAATACCGCACTGAGTCAATGCGGTCTTAGCCTCTCTGGTGTCAACACTCTGTCTGATTTTGGATTTTTTTTTTTTTTCCAAAATCAGACTTGACACCAGAGAGGCTGAATACCGCACTGAGTCAATGCGGTCTTAGCCTCTCTGGTCTCAACACTCTGTCTGATTTTGGATTTTTTTCTTTTTTTCCAAAATCAGACTTGACACCAGAGAGGCTGAATACCGCACTGAGCCAATGCGGTCTTAGCCTCTCTGGTGTCAACACTCTGTCTGATTTTGGATTTTTTTTTTTTTTCCAAAATCAGACTTGACACCAGAGAGGCTGAATACCGCACTGAGTCAATGCGGTCTTAGCCTCTCTGGTGTCAACACTCTGTCTGATTTTGGATTTTTTTTTTTTCCAAAATCAGACTTGACACCAGAGAGGCTGAATACCACACTAAGTCAATGCAGTCTTAGCCTCTCTGGTGTCAACACTCTGTCTGATTTTGGATTTTTTTTTTTTTCCAAAATCAGACTTGACACCAGAGAGGCTGAATACCGCACTGAGTCAATGCGGTCTTAGCCTCTCTGGTCTCAACACTCTGTCTGATTTTGGATTTTTTTTTTTTTTTTTTTTTCCAAAATCAGACTTGACACCAGAGAGGCTGAATACCGCACTGAGTCAATGCGGTCTTAGCCTCTCTGGTGTCAACACTCTGTCTGATTTTGGATTTTTTTTTTTTTTCCAAAATCAGACTTGACACCAGAGAGGCTGAATACCGCACTGAGTCAATGCGGTCTTAGCCTCTCTGGTGTCAACACTCTGTCTGATTTTGGATTTTTTTTTCTTTTTCTCCAAAATCAGACTTGACACCAGAGAGGCTGAATACCGCACTGAGTCAATGCGGTCTTAGCCTCTCTGGTCTCAACACTCTGTCTGATTTTGGATTTTTTTTTTTTTTTCCAAAATCAGACTTGACACCAGAGAGGCTGAATACCACACTAAGTCAATGCGGTCTTAGCCTCTCTGGTCTCAACACTCTGTCTGATTTTGGATTTTTTTTTTTTTTTTTTTCCCAAAATCAGACTTGACACCAGAGAGGCTGAATACCGCACTGAGTCAATGCGGTCTTAGCCTCTCTGGTGTCAACACTCTGTCTGATTTTGGATTTTTTTTTTTTTTTCTCCAAAATCAGACTTGACACCAGAGAGGCTGAATACCGGACTGAGTCAATGCGGTCTTAGCCTCTCTGGTCTCAACACTCTGTCTGATTTTGGATTTTTTTTTTTTTTTCCAAAATCAGACTTGACACCAGAGAGGCTGAATACCGCACTGAGTCAATGCGGTCTTAGCCTCTCTGGTGTCAACACTCTGTCTGATTTTGGATTTTTTTTTTTTTTCCAAAATCAGACTTGACACCAGAGAGGCTGAATACCGCACTGAGTCAATGCGGTCTTAGCCTCTCTCGTGTCAACACTCTGTCTGATTTTGGATTTTTTTTTTTTCTTCTCCAAAATCAGACTTGACACCAGAGAGGCTGAATACCGCACTGAGTCAATGCGGTCTTAGCCTCTCTGGTCTCAACACTCTGTCTGATTTTGGATTATTATTATTTTTTTCCAAAATCAGACTTGACACCAGAGAGGCTGAATAACGCACTGAGTCAATGCGGTCTTAGCCTCTCTGGTCTCAACACTCTGTCTGATTTTGGATTTTTTTTTTTTTTTCCAAAATCAGACTTGACACCAGAGAGGCTGAATACCGCACTGAGTCAATGCGGTCTTAGCCTCTCTGGTGTCAACACTCTGTCTGATTTTTGATTTTTGATTTTTTTTTTCCAAAATCAGACTTGACACCAGAGAGGCTGAATACCACACTGAGTCAATGCGGTCTTAGCCTCTCTGGTGTCAACACTCTGTCTGATTTTGGATTTTTTTTTTTTTTTTTCCAAAATCAGACTTGACACCAGAGAGGCTGAATACCGCACTGAGTCAATGCGGTCTTAGCCTCTCTGGTGTCAACACTCTGTCTGAATTTGGATTTTTTTTTTTTTTTTTTAGAGGCTGAATACCGCACTGAGTCAATGCAGTCTTAGCCTCTCTGGTGTCAACACTCTGTCTGATTTTTGATTTTTGATTTTTTTTTCCAAAATCAGACTTGACACCAGAGAGGCTGAATACCACACTGAGTCAATGCGGTCTTAGCCTCTCTGGTCTCAACACTCTGTCTGATTTTGGATTTTTTTTTTTTTTTTTTTTCCCCAAAATCAGACTTGACACCAGAGAGGCTGAATACCGCACTGAGTCAATGCGGTCTTAGCCTCTCTGGTGTCAACACTCTGTCTGATTTTGGATTTTTTTTTTTTTTTTTCCCAAAATCAGACTTGACACCAGAGAGGCTGAATACCGCACTGAGTCAATGCGGTCTTAGCCTCTCTGGTCTCAACACTCTGTCTGATTTTGGATTTTTTTTTTTTTCCCCTTCAAAATCAGACTTGACACCAGAGAGGCTGAATACCGCACTGAGTCAATGCGGTCTTAGCCTCTCTGGTGTCAACACTCTGTCTGATTTTGGATTTTTTTTCTTTTTTTCTCCAAAATCAGACTTGACACCAGAGAGGCTGAATACCGCACTGAGTCAATGCGGTCTTAGCCTCTCTGGTCTCAACACTCTGTCTGATTTTGGATTTTTTTTTTTTTTTCCAAAATCAGACTTGACACCAGAGAGGCTGAATACCGCACTGAGTCAATGCGGTCTTAGCCTCTCTGGTGTCAACACTCTGTCTGATTTTGGATTTTTTTTTTTTTTTCCAAAATCAGACTTGACACCAGAGAGGCTGAATACCGCACTGAGTCAATGCGGTCTTAGCCTCTCTCGTGTCAACACTCTGTCTGATTTTGGATTTTTTTTTTTTTTCTCCAAAATCAGACTTGACACCAGAGAGGCTGAATACCGCACTGAGTCAATGCGGTCTTAGCCTCTCTGGTCTCAACACTCTGTCTGATTTTGGATTTTTTTTTTTTTTTTCCCCCAAAATCAGACTTGACACCAGAGAGGCTGAATACCGCACTGAGTCAATGCGGTCTTAGCCTCTCTGGTGTCAACACTCTGTCTGATTTTGGATTTTTTTTTTTTCTTCTCCAAAATCAGACTTGACACCAGAGAGGCTGAATACCGCACTGAGTCAATGCGGTCTTAGCCTCTCTGGTCTCAACACTCTGTCTGATTTTGGATTTTTTTTTTTTTTCCAAAATCAGACTTGACACCAGAGAGGCTGAATACCGCACTGAGTCAATGCGGTCTTAGCCTCTCTGGTGTCAACACTCTGTCTGATTTTGGATTTTTTTTTTTTTTCCAAAATCAGACTTGACACCAGAGAGGCTGAATACCGCACTGAGTCAATGCGGTCTTAGCCTCTCTCGTGTCAACACTCTGTCTGATTTTGGATTTTTTTTTTTTTTTCTCCAAAATCAGACTTGACACCAGAGAGGCTGAATACCGCACTGAGTCAATGCGGTCTTAGCCTCTCTGGTCTCAACACTCTGTCTGATTTTGGATTTTTTTCTTTTTTTCCAAAATCAGACTTGACACCAGAGAGGCTGAATACCGCACTGAGCCAATGCGGTCTTAGCCTCTCTGGTGTCAACACTCTGTCTGATTTTGGATTTTTTTTTTTTTTCCAAAATCAGACTTGACACCAGAGAGGCTGAATACCGCACTGAGTCAATGCGGTCTTAGCCTCTCTGGTGTCAACACTCTGTCTGATTTTGGATTTTTTTTTTTTTCCAAAATCAGACTTGACACCAGAGAGGCTGAATACCACACTAAGTCAATGCAGTCTTAGCCTCTCTGGTGTCAACACTCTGTCTGATTTTGGATTTTTTTTTTTTTCCAAAATCAGACTTGACACCAGAGAGGCTGAATACCGCACTGAGTCAATGCGGTCTTAGCCTCTCTGGTCTCAACACTCTGTCTGATTTTGGATTTTTTTTTTTTTTTTTTTTCCAAAATCAGACTTGACACCAGAGAGGCTGAATACCGCACTGAGTCAATGCGGTCTTAGCCTCTCTGGTGTCAACACTCTGTCTGATTTTGGATTTTTTTTTTTTTTCCAAAATCAGACTTGACACCAGAGAGGCTGAATACCGCACTGAGTCAATGCGGTCTTAGCCTCTCTGGTGTCAACACTCTGTCTGATTTTGGATTTTTTTTTCTTTTTCTCCAAAATCAGACTTGACACCAGAGAGGCTGAATACCGCACTGAGTCAATGCGGTCTTAGCCTCTCTGGTCTCAACACTCTGTCTGATTTTGGATTTTTTTTTTTTTTTCCAAAATCAGACTTGACACCAGAGAGGCTGAATACCACACTAAGTCAATGCGGTCTTAGCCTCTCTGGTGTCAACACTCTGTCTGATTTTGGATTTTTTTTTTTTTTTTTTTCCCAAAATCAGACTTGACACCAGAGAGGCTGAATACCGCACTGAGTCAATGCGGTCTTAGCCTCTCTGGTCTCAACACTCTGTCTGATTTTGGATTTTTTTTTTTTTTCCAAAATCAGACTTGACACCAGAGAGGCTGAATACCGCACTGAGTCAATGCGGTCTTAGCCTCTCTGGTGTCAACACTCTGTCTGATTTTGGATTTTTTTTTTTTTTCCAAAATCAGACTTGACACCAGAGAGGCTGAATACCGCACTGAGTCAATGCGGTCTTAGCCTCTCTCGTGTCAACACTCTGTCTGATTTTGGATTTTTTTTTTTTCTTCTCCAAAATCAGACTTGACACCAGAGAGGCTGAATACCGCACTGAGTCAATGCGGTCTTAGCCTCTCTGGTCTCAACACTCTGTCTGATTTTGGATTTTTTTTTTTTTTTCCAAAATCAGACTTGACACCAGAGAGGCTGAATACCGCACTGAGTCAATGCGGTCTTAGCCTCTCTGGTGTCAACACTCTGTCTGATTTTGGATTTTTTTTTTTTTTCCAAAATCAGACTTGACACCAGAGAGGCTGAATACCGCACTGAGTCAATGCGGTCTTAGCCTCTCTGGTGTCAACACTCTGTCTGATTTTGGATTTTTTTTTTTTTCCAAAATCAGACTTGACACCAGAGAGGCTGAATACCACACTAAGTCAATGCGGTCTTAGCCTCTCTGGTGTCAACACTCTGTCTGATTTTGGATTTTTTTTTTTTTCCAAAATCAGACTTGACACCAGAGAGGCTGAATACCGCACTGAGTCAATGCGGTCTTAGGCTCTCTGGTCTCAACACTCTGTCTGATTTTGGATTTTTTTTTTTTTTTTTTTTCCAAAATCAGACTTGACACCAGAGAGGCTGAATACCGCACTGAGTCAATGCGGTCTTAGCCTCTCTGGTGTCAACACTCTGTCTGATTTTGGATTTTTTTTTTTTTTCCAAAATCAGACTTGACACCAGAGAGGCTGAATACCGCACTGAGTCAATGCGGTCTTAGCCTCTCTGGTGTCAACACTCTGTCTGATTTTGGATTTTTTTTTCTTTTTCTCCAAAATCAGACTTGACACCAGAGAGGCTGAATACCGCACTGAGTCAATGCGGTCTTAGCCTCTCTGGTCTCAACACTCTGTCTGATTTTGGATTTTTTTTTTTTTTCCAAAATCAGACTTGACACCAGAGAGGCTGAATACCACACTAAGTCAATGCGGTCTTAGCCTCTCTGGTCTCAACACTCTGTCTGATTTTGGATTTTTTTTTTTTTTTTTTTTCCCAAAATCAGACTTGACACCAGAGAGGCTGAATACCGCACTGAGTCAATGCGGTCTTAGCCTCTCTGGTCTCAACACTCTGTCTGATTTTGGATTATTATTATTTTTTTCCAGAATCAGACTTGACACCAGAGAGGCTGAATAACGCGCTGAGTCAATGCGGTCTTAGCCTCTCTGGTCTCAACACTCTGTCTGATTTTGGATTTTTTTTTTTTTTTCCAAAATCAGACTTGACACCAGAGAGGCTGAATACCGCACTGAGTCAATGCAGTCTTAGCCTCTCTGGTCTCAACACTCTGTCTGATTTTGGATTTTTTTTTTTTTTCCCCCAAAATCAGACTTGACACCAGAGAGGCTGAATACCGCACTGAGTCAATGCGGTCTTAGCCTCTCTGGTGTCAACACTCTGTCTGATTTTGGATTTTGGATTTTTTTTCTCCAAAATCAGACTTGACACCAGAGAGGCTGAATACCGCACTGAGTCAATGCGGTCTTAGCCTCTCTGGTCTCAACACTCTGTCTGATTTTGGATTTTTTTTTTTTTTTCAAAAATCAGACTTGACACCAGAGAGGCTGAATACCGCACTGAGTCAATGCGGTCTTAGCCTCTCTGGTGTCAACACTCTGTCTGATTTTGGATTTTTTTTTTTTTTCCAAAATCAGACTTGACACCAGAGAGGCTGAATACCGCACTGAGTCAATGCGGTCTTAGCCTCTCTGGTGTCAACACTCTGTCTGATTTTGGATTTTTTTTTTTTTTTCTCCAAAATCAGACTTGACACCAGAGAGGCTGAATACCGCACTGAGTCAATGCGGTCTTAGCCTCTCTGGTCTCAACACTCTGTCTGATTTTGGATATTTTTTTTTTTTTCCAAAATCAGACTTGACACCAGAGAGGCTGAATACCGCACTGAGTCAATGCGGTCTTAGCCTCTCTGGTGTCAACACTCTGTCTGATTTTGGATTTTTTTTTTTTTTCCAAAATCAGACTTGACACCAGAGAGGCTGAATACCGCACTGAGTCAATGCGGTCTTAGCCTCTCTGGTGTCAACACTCTGTCTGATTTTGGATTTTTTTTTTTTTTTCTCCAAAATCAGACTTGACACCAGAGAGGCTGAATACCGCACTGAGTCAATGCGGTCTTAGCCTCTCTGGTCTCAACACTCTGTCTGATTTTTGATTTTTTTTTTTTTTTCCAAAATCAGACTTGACACCAGAGAGGCTGAATACCACACTGAGTCAATGCGGTCTTAGCCTCTCTGGTCTCAACACTCTGTCTGATTTTGGATTTTTTTTTTTTTTTTTTTTCCCAAAATCAGACTTGACACCAGAGAGGCTGAATACCGCACTGAGTCAATGCGGTCTTAGCCTCTCTGGTGTCAACACTCTGTCTGATTTTGGATTTTTTTTTTTTTTTTTCCCAAAATCAGACTTGACACCAGAGAGGCTGAATACCGCACTGAGTCAATGCGGTCTTAGCCTCTCTGGTCTCAACACTCTGTCTGATTTTGGATTTTTTTTTTTTTTTCTCCAAAATCAGACTTGACACCAGAGAGGCTGAATACCGCACTGAGTCAATGCGGTCTTAGCCTCTCTGGTCTCAACACTCTGTCTGATTTTTGATTTTTTTTTTTTTTTCCAAAATCAGACTTGACACCAGAGAGGCTGAATACCACACTGAGTCAATGCGGTCTTAGCCTCTCTGGTCTCAACACTCTGTCTGATTTTGGATTTTTTTTTTTTTTTTTTTTCCCAAAATCAGACTTGACACCAGAGAGGCTGAATACCGCACTGAGTCAATGCGGTCTTAGCCTCTCTGGTGTCAACACTCTGTCTGATTTTGGATTTTTTTTTTTTTTTTTTCCCAAAATCAGACTTGACACCAGAGAGGCTGAATACCGCACTGAGTCAATGCGGTCTTAGCCTCTCTGGTCTCAACACTCTGTCTGATTTTGGATTTTTTTTTTTTTTCCCCTTCAAAATCAGACTTGACACCAGAGAGGCTGAATACCGCACTGAGTCAATGCGGTCTTAGCCTCTCTGGTGTCAACACTCTGTCTGATTTTGGATTTTTTTTTTTTTTTCTCCAAAATCAGACTTGACACCAGAGAGGCTGAATACTGCACTGAGTCAATGCGGTCTTAGCCTCTCTGGTCTCAACACTCTGTCTGATTTTGGATTTTTTTTTTTTTTCCAAAATCAGACTTGACACCAGAGAGGCTGAATACCGCACTGAGTCAATGCGGTCTTAGCCTCTCTGGTGTCAACACTCTGTCTGATTTTGGATTTTTTTTTTTTTTCCAAAATCAGACTTGACACCAGAGAGGCTGAATACCGCACTGAGTCAATGCGGTCTTAGCCTCTCTCGTGTCAACACTCTGTCTGATTTTGGATTTTTTTTTTTTTTCTCCAAAATCAGACTTGACACCAGAGAGGCTGAATACCGCACTGAGTCAATGCGGTCTTAGCCTCTCTGGTCTCAACACTCTGTCTGATTTTGGATTTTTTTTTTTTTTTCCAAAATCAGACTTGACACCAGAGAGGCTGAATACCGCACTGAGTCAATGCGGTCTTAGCCTCTCTGGTGTCAACACTCTGTCTGATTTTGGATTTTTTTTTTTTTTCCAAAATCAGACTTGACACCAGAGAGGCTGAATACCGCACTGAGTCAATGCGGTCTTAGCCTCTCTGGTGTCAACACTCTGTCTGATTTTGGATTTTTTTTTTTTTCCAAAATCAGACTTGACACCAGAGAGGCTGAATACCACACTAAGTCAATGCGGTCTTAGCCTCTCTGGTGTCAACACTCTGTCTGATTTTGGATTTTTTTTTTTTTTCCAAAATCAGACTTGACACCAGAGAGGCTGAATACCGCACTGAGTCAATGCGGTCTTAGCCTCTCTGGTCTCAACACTCTGTCTGATTTTGGATTTTTTTTTTTTTTTTTTTTCCAAAATCAGACTTGACACCAGAGAGGCTGAATACCGCACTGAGTCAATGCGGTCTTAGCCTCTCTGGTGTCAACACTCTGTCTGATTTTGGATTTTTTTTTTTTTTTTCCCCAAAATCAGACTTGACACCAGAGAGGCTGAATACCGCACTGAGTCAATGCGGTCTTAGCCTCTCTGGTCTCAACACTCTGTCTGATTTTGGATTTTTTTTTTTTTTTCTCCAAAATCAGACTTGACACCAGAGAGGCTGAATACCGCACTGAGTCAATGCGGTCTTAGCCTCTCTGGTCTCAACACTCTGTCTGATTTTTGATTTTTTTTTTTTTTTTCCAAAATCAGACTTGACACCAGAGAGGCTGAATACCACACTGAGTCAATGCGGTCTTAGCCTCTCTGGTCTCAACACTCTGTCTGATTTTGGATTTTTTTTTTTTTTTTTTTTTCCCAAAATCAGACTTGACACCAGAGAGGCTGAATACCGCACTGAGTCAATGCGGTCTTAGCCTCTCTGGTGTCAACACTCTGTCTGATTTTGGATTTTTTTTTTTTTTTTTCCCAAAATCAGACTTGACACCAGAGAGGCTGAATACCGCACTGAGTCAATGCGGTCTTAGCCTCTCTGGTCTCAACACTCTGTCTGATTTTGGATTTTTTTTTTTTTCCCCTTCAAAATCAGACTTGACACCAGAGAGGCTGAATACCGCACTGAGTCAATGCGGTCTTAGCCTCTCTGGTGTCAACACTCTGTCTGATTTTGGATTTTTTTTTTTTTTTCTCCAAAATCAGACTTGACACCAGAGAGGCTGAATACCGCACTGAGTCAATGCGGTCTTAGCCTCTCTGGTCTCAACACTCTGTCTGATTTTGGATTTTTTTTTTTTTTCCAAAATCAGACTTGACACCAGAGAGGCTGAATACCGCACTGAGTCAATGCGGTCTTAGCCTCTCTGGTGTCAACACTCTGTCTGATTTTGGATTTTTTTTTTTTTTTCCAAAATCAGACTTGACACCAGAGAGGCTGAATACCGCACTGAGTCAATGCGGTCTTAGCCTCTCTCGTGTCAACACTCTGTCTGATTTTGGATTTTTTTTTTTTTTTCTCCAAAATCAGACTTGACACCAGAGAGGCTGAATACCGCACTGAGTCAATGCGGTCTTAGCCTCTCTGGTCTCAACACTCTGTCTGATTTTGGATTTTTTTTTTTTTTTCCAAAATCAGACTTGACACCAGAGAGGCTGAATACCGCACTGAGTCAATGCGGTCTTAGCCTCTCTGGTGTCAACACTCTGTCTGATTTTGGATTTTTTTTTTTTTTCCAAAATCAGACTTGACACCAGAGAGGCTGAATACCGCACTGAGTCAATGCGGTCTTAGCCTCTCTGGTGTCAACACTCTGTCTGATTTTGGATTTTTTTTTTTTCCAAAATCAGACTTGACACCAGAGAGGCTGAATACCACACTAAGTAAATGCGGTCTTAGCCTCTCTGGTGTCAACACTCTGTCTGATTTTGGATTTTTTTTTTTTTTCCAAAATCAGACTTGACACCAGAGAGGCTGAATACCGCACTGAGTCAATGCGGTCTTAGCCTCTCTGGTCTCAACACTCTGTCTGATTTTGGATTTTTTTTTTTTTTTTTTTTTCCAAAATCAGACTTGACACCAGAGAGGCTGAATACCGCACTGAGTCAATGCGGTCTTAGCCTCTCTGGTGTCAACACTCTGTCTGATTTTGGATTTTTTTTTTTTTTCCAAAATCAGACTTGACACCAGAGAGGCTGAATACCGCACTGAGTCAATGCGGTCTTAGCCTCTCTGGTGTCAACACTCTGTCTGATTTTGGATTTTTTTTTCTTTTTCTCCAAAATCAGACTTGACACCAGAGAGGCTGAATACCGCACTGAGTCAATGCGGTCTTAGCCTCTCTGGTCTCAACACTCTGTCTGATTTTGGATTTTTTTTTTTTTTTCCAAAATCAGACTTGACACCAGAGAGGCTGAATACCGCACTGAGTCAATGCGGTCTTAGCCTCTCTGGTGTCAACACTCTGTCTGATTTTGGATTTTTTTTTTTTTTTCTCCAAAATCAGACTTGACACCAGAGAGGCTGAATACCGGACTGAGTCAATGCGGTCTTAGCCTCTCTGGTCTCAACACTCTGTCTGATTTTGGATTTTTTTTTTTTTTCCAAAATCAGACTTGACACCAGAGAGGCTGAATACCGCACTGAGTCAATGCGGTCTTAGCCTCTCTGGTGTCAACACTCTGTCTGATTTTGGATTTTTTTTTTTTTTTCCAAAATCAGACTTGACACCAGAGAGGCTGAATACCGCACTGAGTCAATGCGGTCTTAGCCTCTCTCGTGTCAACACTCTGTCTGATTTTGGATTTTTTTTTTTTCTTCTCCAAAATCAGACTTGACACCAGAGAGGCTGAATACCGCACTGAGTCAATGCGGTCTTAGCCTCTCTGGTCTCAACACTCTGTCTGATTTTGGATTTTTTTTTTTTTTTCCAAAATCAGACTTGACACCAGAGAGGCTGAATACCGCACTGAGTCAATGCGGTCTTAGCCTCTCTGGTGTCAACACTCTGTCTGATTTTGGATTTTTTTTTTTTTTCCAAAATCAGACTTGACACCAGAGAGGCTGAATACCGCACTGAGTCAATGCGGTCTTAGCCTCTCTGGTGTCAACACTCTGTCTGATTTTGGATTTTTTTTTTTTCCAAAATCAGACTTGACACCAGAGAGGCTGAATACCACACTAAGTCAATGCGGTCTTAGCCTCTCTGGTGTCAACACTCTGTCTGATTTTGGATTTTTTTTTTTTTCCAAAATCAGACTTGACACCAGAGAGGCTGAATACCGCACTGAGTCAATGCGGTCTTAGGCTCTCTGGTCTCAACACTCTGTCTGATTTTGGATTTTTTTTTTTTTTTTTTTTCCAAAATCAGACTTGACACCAGAGAGGCTGAATACCGCACTGAGTCAATGCGGTCTTAGCCTCTCTGGTGTCAACACTCTGTCTGATTTTGGATTTTTTTTTTTTTTCCAAAATCAGACTTGACACCAGAGAGGCTGAATACCGCACTGAGTCAATGCGGTCTTAGCCTCTCTGGTGTCAACACTCTGTCTGATTTTGGATTTTTTTTTCTTTTTCTCCAAAATCAGACTTGACACCAGAGAGGCTGAATACCGCACTGAGTCAATGCGGTCTTAGCCTCTCTGGTCTCAACACTCTGTCTGATTTTGGATTTTTTTTTTTTTTTCCAAAATCAGACTTGACACCAGAGAGGCTGAATACCACACTAAGTCAATGCGGTCTTAGCCTCTCTGGTCTCAACACTCTGTCTGATTTTGGATTTTTTTTTTTTTTTTTTTTCCCAAAATCAGACTTGACACCAGAGAGGCTGAATACCGCACTGAGTCAATGCGGTCTTAGCCTCTCTGGTCTCAACACTCTGTCTGATTTTGGATTATTATTATTTTTTTCCAGAATCAGACTTGACACCAGAGAGGCTGAATAACGCGCTGAGTCAATGCGGTCTTAGCCTCTCTGGTCTCAACACTCTGTCTGATTTTGGATTTTTTTTTTTTTTTTCCAAAATCAGACTTGACACCAGAGAGGCTGAATACCGCACTGAGTCAATGCAGTCTTAGCCTCTCTGGTCTCAACACTCTGTCTGATTTTGGATTTTTTTTTTTTTTCCCCCAAAATCAGACTTGACACCAGAGAGGCTGAATACCGCACTGAGTCAATGCGGTCTTAGCCTCTCTGGTGTCAACACTCTGTCTGATTTTGGATTTTGGATTTTTTTTCTCCAAAATCAGACTTGACACCAGAGAGGCTGAATACCGCACTGAGTCAATGCGGTCTTAGCCTCTCTGGTCTCAACACTCTGTCTGATTTTGGATTTTTTTTTTTTTTTCAAAAATCAGACTTGACACCAGAGAGGCTGAATACCGCACTGAGTCAATGCGGTCTTAGCCTCTCTGGTGTCAACACTCTGTCTGATTTTGGATTTTTTTTTTTTTTTCCAAAATCAGACTTGACACCAGAGAGGCTGAATACCGCACTGAGTCAATGCGGTCTTAGCCTCTCTGGTGTCAACACTCTGTCTGATTTTGGATTTTTTTTTTTTTTTCTCCAAAATCAGACTTGACACCAGAGAGGCTGAATACCGCACTGAGTCAATGCGGTCTTAGCCTCTCTGGTCTCAACACTCTGTCTGATTTTGGATATTTTTTTTTTTTTCCAAAATCAGACTTGACACCAGAGAGGCTGAATACCGCACTGAGTCAATGCGGTCTTAGCCTCTCTGGTGTCAACACTCTGTCTGATTTTGGATTTTTTTTTTTTTTTCCAAAATCAGACTTGACACCAGAGAGGCTGAATACCGCACTGAGTCAATGCGGTCTTAGCCTCTCTGGTGTCAACACTCTGTCTGATTTTGGATTTTTTTTTTTTTTTCTCCAAAATCAGACTTGACACCAGAGAGGCTGAATACCGCACTGAGTCAATGCGGTCTTAGCCTCTCTGGTCTCAACACTCTGTCTGATTTTTGTTTTTTTTTTTTTTTTTCCAAAATCAGACTTGACACCAGAGAGGCTGAATACCACACTGAGTCAATGCGGTCTTAGCCTCTCTGGTCTCAACACTCTGTCTGATTTTGGATTTTTTTTTTTTTTTTTTTTTCCCAAAATCAGACTTGACACCAGAGAGGCTGAATACCGCACTGAGTCAATGCGGTCTTAGCCTCTCTGGTGTCAACACTCTGTCTGATTTTGGATTTTTTTTTTTTTTTTTCCCAAAATCAGACTTGACACCAGAGAGGCTGAATACCGCACTGAGTCAATGCGGTCTTAGCCTCTCTGGTCTCAACACTCTGTCTGATTTTGGATTTTTTTTTTTTTTTCTCCAAAATCAGACTTGACACCAGAGAGGCTGAATACCGCACTGAGTCAATGCGGTCTTAGCCTCTCTGGTCTCAACACTCTGTCTGATTTTTGATTTTTTTTTTTTTTTTCCAAAATCAGACTTGACACCAGAGAGGCTGAATACCACACTGAGTCAATGCGGTCTTAGCCTCTCTGGTCTCAACACTCTGTCTGATTTTGGATTTTTTTTTTTTTTTTTTTTTCCCAAAATCAGACTTGACACCAGAGAGGCTGAATACCGCACTGAGTCAATGCGGTCTTAGCCTCTCTGGTGTCAACACTCTGTCTGATTTTGGATTTTTTTTTTTTTTTTTCCCAAAATCAGACTTGACACCAGAGAGGCTGAATACCGCACTGAGTCAATGCGGTCTTAGCCTCTCTGGTCTCAACACTCTGTCTGATTTTGGATTTTTTTTTTTTTCCCCTTCAAAATCAGACTTGACACCAGAGAGGCTGAATACCGCACTGAGTCAATGCGGTCTTAGCCTCTCTGGTGTCAACACTCTGTCTGATTTTGGATTTTTTTTTTTTTTTCTCCAAAATCAGACTTGACACCAGAGAGGCTGAATACTGCACTGAGTCAATGCGGTCTTAGCCTCTCTGGTCTCAACACTCTGTCTGATTTTGGATTTTTTTTTTTTTTCCAAAATCAGACTTGACACCAGAGAGGCTGAATACCGCACTGAGTCAATGCGGTCTTAGCCTCTCTGGTGTCAACACTCTGTCTGATTTTGGATTTTTTTTTTTTTTTCCAAAATCAGACTTGACACCAGAGAGGCTGAATACCGCACTGAGTCAATGCGGTCTTAGCCTCTCTCGTGTCAACACTCTGTCTGATTTTGGATTTTTTTTTTTTTTCTCCAAAATCAGACTTGACACCAGAGAGGCTGAATACCGCACTGAGTCAATGCGGTCTTAGCCTCTCTGGTCTCAACACTCTGTCTGATTTTGGATTTTTTTTTTTTTTTTCCAAAATCAGACTTGACACCAGAGAGGCTGAATACCGCACTGAGTCAATGCGGTCTTAGCCTCTCTGGTGTCAACACTCTGTCTGATTTTGGATTTTTTTTTTTTTTCCAAAATCAGACTTGACACCAGAGAGGCTGAATACCGCACTGAGTCAATGCGGTCTTAGCCTCTCTGGTGTCAACACTCTGTCTGATTTTGGATTTTTTTTTTTTTCCAAAATCAGACTTGACACCAGAGAGGCTGAATACCACACTAAGTCAATGCGGTCTTAGCCTCTCTGGTGTCAACACTCTGTCTGATTTTGGATTTTTTTTTTTTTCCAAAATCAGACTTGACACCAGAGAGGCTGAATACCGCACTGAGTCAATGCGGTCTTAGCCTCTCTGGTCTCAACACTCTGTCTGATTTTGGATTTTTTTTTTTTTTTTTTTTTCCAAAATCAGACTTGACACCAGAGAGGCTGAATACCGCACTGAGTCAATGCGGTCTTAGCCTCTCTGGTGTCAACACTCTGTCTGATTTTGGATTTTTTTTTTTTTTTTCCCAAAATCAGACTTGACACCAGAGAGGCTGAATACCGCACTGAGTCAATGCGGTCTTAGCCTCTCTGGTCTCAACACTCTGTCTGATTTTGGATTTTTTTTTTTTTTTCTCCAAAATCAGACTTGACACCAGAGAGGCTGAATACCGCACTGAGTCAATGCGGTCTTAGCCTCTCTGGTCTCAACACTCTGTCTGATTTTTGATTTTTTTTTTTTTTTTTCCAAAATCAGACTTGACACCAGAGAGGCTGAATACCACACTGAGTCAATGCGGTCTTAGCCTCTCTGGTCTCAACACTCTGTCTGATTTTGGATTTTTTTTTTTTTTTTTTTTTCCCAAAATCAGACTTGACACCAGAGAGGCTGAATACCGCACTGAGTCAATGCGGTCTTAGCCTCTCTGGTGTCAACACTCTGTCTGATTTTGGATTTTTTTTTTTTTTTTTCCCAAAATCAGACTTGACACCAGAGAGGCTGAATACCGCACTGAGTCAATGCGGTCTTAGCCTCTCTGGTCTCAACACTCTGTCTGATTTTGGATTTTTTTTTTTTTCCCCTTCAAAATCAGACTTGACACCAGAGAGGCTGAATACCGCACTGAGTCAATGCGGTCTTAGCCTCTCTGGTGTCAACACTCTGTCTGATTTTGGATTTTTTTTTTTTTTCTCCAAAATCAGACTTGACACCAGAGAGGCTGAATACCGCACTGAGTCAATGCGGTCTTAGCCTCTCTGGTCTCAACACTCTGTCTGATTTTGGATTTTTTTTTTTTTTCCAAAATCAGACTTGACACCAGAGAGGCTGAATACCACACTGAGTCAATGCGGTCTTAGCCTCTCTGGTCTCAACACTCTGTCTGATTTTGGATTTTTTTTTTTTTTTTTTTTTCCCAAAATCAGACTTGACACCAGAGAGGCTGAATACCGCACTGAGTCAATGCGGTCTTAGCCTCTCTGGTGTCAACACTCTGTCTGATTTTGGATTTTTTTTTTTTTTTTTCCCAAAATCAGACTTGACACCAGAGAGGCTGAATACCGCACTGAGTCAATGCGGTCTTAGCCTCTCTGGTCTCAACACTCTGTCTGATTTTGGATTTTTTTTTTTTTTCCCTTCAAAATCAGACTTGACACCAGAGAGGCTGAATACCGCACTGAGTCAATGCGGTCTTAGCCTCTCTGGTGTCAACACTCTGTCTGATTTTGGATTTTTTTTTTTTTTTCTCCAAAATCAGACTTGACACCAGAGAGGCTGAATACCGCACTGAGTCAATGCGGTCTTAGCCTCTCTGGTCTCAACACTCTGTCTGATTTTGGATTTTTTTTTTTTTTTCCAAAATCAGACTTGACACCAGAGAGGCTGAATACCGCACTGAGTCAATGCGGTCTTAGCCTCTCTGGTGTCAACACTCTGTCTGATTTTGGATTTTTTTTTTTTTTTTTCCAAAATCAGACTTGACACCAGAGAGGCTGAATACCGCACTGAGTCAATGCGGTCTTAGCCTCTCTCGTGTCAACACTCTGTCTGATTTTGGATTTTTTTTTTTTTTTCTCCAAAATCAGACTTGACACCAGAGAGGCTGAATACCGCACTGAGTCAATGCGGTCTTAGCCTCTCTGGTCTCAACACTCTGT